>NW_027590090.1:817500-893000 GCF_964213995.1 Mustelus asterias | reverse complement strand
GCACACACACAGTGAGACACACTGACACACACACAGTGACACACACTGACACGCACACACACAGTGAGACACACTGACACACACACACAGTGACACACACTGACACACACACAGTGATACACACTGACACACTCATACAGTGACACACACTGACACACACACAGTGACACACACTGACTCACACACACACACACACAGTGACACACACACAGTGATACACACTGACACACACACACAGTGACACACACTGACACACACACAGTGACACACACTGACACACACACACACACACAGTGACACACACTGACACACACACAGTGATACACACTGACACACACACACAGTGACACACACTGACACACACAGTGATACACACTGACGCACACACAGTGACACACACTGACTCACACACACTGACTCACACACACACACACACACAGTGACACACACACAGTGATACACACTGACACACACACACAGTGACACACACTGACACACACACAGTGATACACACTGACACACACACAGTGACACACACTGACACACACACAGTGACACACACTCACCCTCACACACTGACACCAGCTTCCTGATTGGTTGAAGTGTTTGTCACTCCCGGATTTGCTCTGGGGGCGGGGCCGTTAGCTGCTGGTGTTCTGATTGGCTGACACGGCTGTCATTCAGAAAGCTCAGCCTCTGATTGGCTCACCCGCTGTCAGTCAGAGTGCGGAGACCAGTCATTGGTGGACTTGGCTGTCAGGAAGTGAGCGGCAATTCTGATTGGCTGATTCGTGCAGTAGTTGATCTGGGGTCCGATTGGCTGAGGCGATCATTTAGCAATCCAGTCTCTGATTGGCTGAGGCGGCGATTTCGTGATCCCGCTCTGTGATTGGCTGAGGTGGTGATTTAGTGATCCCGCTCTGTGATTGGCTGAGGTGGTGATTTAGTGATCCCGCTCTGTGATTGGCTGAGGCTGTGATTTAGTGATCCCGCTCTGTGATTGGCTGAGGCGGTGATTTAGTGATCCCACTCTGTGATTGGCTGAGGTGGTGATTTCGTGATCCCGCTCTGTGATTGGCTGAGGCGGTGATTTAGTGATCCCGCTCTGTGATTGGCTGAGGCGGTGATTTAATGATCCCTCTCTGTGATTGGCTGAGGCGGTGATTTAGTGATCCCGCTCTGTGATTGGCTGAGGCGGTGATTTAGTGATCCCTCTCTGTGATTGGCTGAGGCGGTGATTTAGTGATCCCGCTCTGTGATTGGCTGTCAGTCAGTTTTGTTTCTTCATTAATTGAATAATTGATGTGAGCGGATATTTCACCGCGATCCTGATCTGCCCCCTGAACTTGGATTGAGTCACCGCGTAAATAAATGTGTTTGTGCAGCAATTTACATCCCGCAGCATATTTCCGACTTGTTGAAATGTGTATTCAGGAAGAGTGACGTAAATAAATCCTTTCACTTTCGAATAGATAAAAAATATAACATACACGGCCCAGAGGAGAATGAAAGCCCCGGAAATGCTGAAGAGTAAAATCATTGACTTCCTTCTGCTCTCCATCTCGGGGTCTCTGCGATTCTCTCCCTGACTCTGAGCCCTCAGTCCCTTCCGGACTCGACTGGTCACCAAAATGTGTCTGACTGTCAGAGCGTTAATCACCAGGATTAAACCGAATGGGAGCAATGGGGTTAAAACCCGATCAAACCAGGAAAATCCAACCCAGCCAGGATCAGTCCAATAGCTTGTCTTTGTCCTACAGCCCCACTGGACATTGTCCATTATCCACCCAGGTTCCAGTATAAAGTACCGGGGGATGTTTCTCACAGAGAGCAGGAGGCCGGTTGTTGCCAGAACCACAGCCGCAGTTTTCCCGGTGCAATATTTAGTTTTCAGTTTCTGGCAGCGAATGGCCACAAATCGATCAAAGGAGAAAGTGACGGTGAACCAGACTGAACACTCTGTGGCTGCAGTCAGCAGGACAGAGTGAACACGACACACAGAGGTGAGGAACAGGAAACTCAGCGGGAAATAATAACCATTTATCTTGTTGAGAATGGGGTTAATGATGATGAAGAGCAGATCCGCCGTTGCCATGGCCACCAAGTAGCGAGTGGTGCAGGTGGAGAGGCCACACTTTCCCCGACTCAGGATCACAATTCCCACTAAATTAACTGTCAGTGAAAAAGGGACAAGAGGCGGGAAATGAGTGAGTGAACATTCCCCATGTGTGAAGCCACAGTAAGGAGAGGATTTCAGCATCAATCCAATGGGGTTCCCGGGGTGGCGGTGTTGTTGGAGGAGTTGTGTTAGAGATTAACATTGCAGATTGGACAGTAGCCAATGTAACCCCGCTGGTTAAGTAGGGACTGGGGGACAGGAAGCTGTGAATTACACATCTCTCACTTTGATGGAGCAAATCTGCACATTCTCATCATTCAAATATTTCACACAGATTGCATTTCTCACCTGATGTGTTTTCCAGGATTAATTCAGACTGGACGGGTTTCCCAATTAGACCCAAAGTGGACAGAGATAGAATCTGCAATCCCTTCCTGCACCCAATTATCAGAGCCCACCCCGGATTGAACACCTCTCTGGACTGGACAGCTGGTGGAGCTGGAAGTCAATTCAGGATTTTTCTATTTAACTTCCCCTCTCCAAATTTCCTCCCCATTCTGACTCTCCCCCACAGCTTTTCTGCTTCTAATTTACAGATTCTATCCTCTGTCCGTCTCTTTTTTCCTTTCTTCTCTCCCTCTCTCTTTGCCTTCTCCTTTGCTTCCCTATCTATCTCTTCCTAAACTCTTCTTCTCTCCGACCAGCTTTATTCACCTCTAAAAGGATTTCTCTCTTATCCAGTGCGTTTCCATTCTTCATTCACATTATAACTTTACCCCATATCTCCCTATCGCTCTCCAGTTGTTCTCTCTCTCCTCCTGTTTCTCCCCATATCTCTCTATCTCACCCCAGTATTGCTCTCCCCATCTCGCTTTCTCCCCATTCCTGTTCACCTCCCTCCAGAATCTCTCCCTCTCCCTTTCCAGCTTTCTTTGTGGGGATTTTAAGCACAGCATGATCCCATGGGCGGCACTGTGACCATATCCAGAGAGGACAAAGTGGGGGTGGGGGGAGACATGTCATTCCCCCAGCCTCGCGCTTGGTGTAATCCTCCACCCAGCTCCATGTGAATTCTGAGTTTGGATACATATCCCCTCAGTGACAGAAAGAGATAAACTCCCCTCTTTAAACTGGGGACAAGCTGTGTCCATTCCTTTGGTAGACTTTGTAAAATGAGCCTCCCAGTAGTTATTTATGAATAAATTAATCGATCTTTTGATTGATTTGTGTAAATAAGGAATCTCAGGGCTCTGACTGAGGCTATTCTCCAGAGACAGGAAGCTGGGCACTGACTCCTAACTGGAGACCCCCAGATAAGGTGGTTCTTCCCACCCCCTCACAGCAATATGACTTGTGGTTATTGGCAGTGTGGCTCAGAAATATTGCATCGCACCTTTCAACACAGTGCACATGAGAGAGAGGGAAAGAAGCAGAGATATGGACAGAAATAGGAAGTTAGAAGGAGGGATGGAGAAAGAGGTGGTGGATGTGGTTGCAAAGACCTGGCCCTAGATAAGAACATCCATCTTTACAATGAGAGAGACAGATAGTGGCAGGAGGAGAAAAGAAGAGGAGGGAGTGGAGCAGAGACAGAGGGAGGCCCGAGGGGAGTGGAAGGTCAAAGCAGAGGTGGTGATGGAGGGACAGCATTTGAGAAAGAGAGACAGGATGTGAGAGTCTCCAGTGTGTGGTCACCAGCTGCAGCTCCACTCAAACCCTGTCAGATAGTCTGGGATGATTTAAAAAGTGTCCTGAAGGAATCAGCAGCCGCTTCCCAAACTGAAATAGGGAGTTGAGCGGCTTCTAGAGACTGAGAGGGGACAGGGGGTGGGCAGGATGGAGCAGGGATGGCATTTTAATTCAGGTTTAGAAGATTCACTCTGTGGAACTCTCTCTCTCTCCATTTCAATGTTTCTGTCTGATTGGAAGAAATGGAGGGAAGGAAAGATTGAGAGAGAATGAGGAGAACCAAGAATGAGAGGTTCTAGAATAATAGAATCATCCAGAGCAGAAGAGGCCCTTCGGCCCATCGAGTCTGCACTGTCACATTAGAAATACCTGAAATCCCACCTAACCCCATCTGTCAGCACTTGGCCCAGAGCCCTGAATGTTATGTTGTGCCAAGTGCTCATCCAGATACCTTTTAAAGGATGTGAGGCAACCCACCTCCACCACCCTCCCAGGCAGCGCATCCCGGACCGTCAGCACACTCTGGGGAAAAACATATTTCCTCACACCTCCACCACCACGCCCCCCCCCCCCCCCGCCCAAACCCCCTGACCCCCACCGTGAACCTATGTCCCCTCGTGACTGACCCTTCAGATATGGGGAGTAGTTGCTCCTTATCCATTCTGTCTTTGGCCCTCATAATCTTGTCTACCTCGATCAGGTCGCCCCTCAGTCTTCTCTGCTAAAACGTTAATACCCCAAGCACACGCAACATCTTTTCATAACGTTGATCTTCCATCCAAGGCAGCATCTTGGTGAATCTCCTCTGTACCCCCATCCAGCGCAAACACATCCTTCCTATAATGTGGCGATCAGAACTGCACACAGTACTCCAGCTGGGGCCTCACCAAAGATCGAGACAATTCCAACATTACTTCCCTGCTTTTGTCATCTATGCCTCGATTGATAAAGGCAAGTGTCCCAAATGCCATTTTCACCTCCCTACTAACATGCCCTTCTGCTTTCAAAGATCTGTGGTCAAATACGCCAAGGTCACATTCTACCATAGATCTTCCTATAGTCCGAACATTCATTGAGTACTTCCTTGTCAAATTACTCCTTCCAAAGTGTATCAGCTCACACTTTTCAGGGTTACATACCATTAAACGGTGTAAAACACACTCCACACTGCGAACTGCACCTTGTGTGATCTTGCTGCAGAACTTGCTTTAAAGGTTGTCTCAGTGTTAAGAGAGAGTTTTATCATTCCAGGGAAGTGAAGGGAATTCTCCAGACTTGGGACAATGCACACACACAGAGTGGAAGGTGTGTGGGGATTTTTGTTGGGTGCTTTTGGGGAAGGGGCTCACAGCAGGTGTGAGGATGGAGGCAGGGGTAGGGCTGTGTCTCATTTGATTGGTTTCACAGAGCAGCTGCTGTGGGATCGTGCTGTGCACACACTGTCCTGGGCCCTTTGCCTGCCTTGTAACAATGATCATCCTCTTTGGAAATCGCTCACTGACTGCAAAGAAGGCTCCAAGGCCTTGAATATAAAAACGCTTCAACTTGAACTTTGGGACTGAGGGAGTTCATGAAGACTTTCTGCAGAGGAGTGAGGGGACATTCAGCCAATATCACATTGCTGCCTGTGGGATCTTACTGTGCGACAAATATTCCAGCCTCAGTTTGTACATTTGAACAAGAAACACACACAGAAAACAATTATCAGAAACTCTGAACTGAATTTTGAAACTGCCTCTGTGCTTTGGATCTTCCTGTGCACAAGTTGCATCAGAAATCTCTAAATTAACAGCAGTGAGGTCAGATTAACAATTAATCTAATCACTGTAAATAATTCTTGATGGCCTGGAATGAAAGTTCTTGAACTAGAAGCGGGTGTAATTGTGGAATAAAAAATGTGGGTGAGGCAGAGAGATAAATGTGAGGGTGAAATGAAATGCACAGGGTTCTATTTGAATACAGTTTGCTGTGGTGGTTATTGTCGGAGCTCTCGCTCTATGTCTGGTGTTGGGAAGCTGAGTTTGTGAAGTGTGGTCCCTTTAAAAGCTGGTTTTGTGTCCCTTTAAAGTTGGGCTTGTGTCAATGCTTGGAGGCTTCAAATGAAAGTGCAGACAGGGTACACAGACTGCAAGATTTGAAGCAAAGACCAAGCATCAGCGTCGCCATGGTAACAGGCTTTGCAGGTTTTTGAATTTTGAGTTCAGCCCCTCAATTCAAGTCCTAATCTCAGGGCCCTCAGGATGCCTTTTCCATTCGCTTCATTCCAAACAGTTACTGTGTTTAATTTTATGAGATCAATCGTTTAATAAAACTGCAGCAGCCGCGGCAATTCATTCCACTCAGGATGCAATTGTCGGTTTTCCAACTCTCTCACCCAACGTTCTCATTAGATTGTGTTATCAGGGAGGGAGAGAGAGAAAAAGAGGAAGGTGTAAGAGAGAGAGAGAGAGAGAGAGAAGGCCGAGAGGAAGGGAGAGGTGAGAAGATAAATTGTCGGGGGGAGGGGGTTGGGGGGTGAGGGAGGGAGGGTGGGTGGGGGGAGAGAGGACGTGTTTAGGGGGTCCTCCACTGTTTCATTCCAGCCGAGCTCCCCAGTCATTGAAACATATAAACTAGAAGCGTGAGTAGGAACCTGCGCCACCATTCAATTTTATTGTGGCTGATCATCAAATTTAATAACTTGATTCACCCTGACTCCAAATCCTTTTATCCCTTTAGCCCCGAGAGCTATATTTAATTTATTTTTGAAGTCACAGAATGCCTGTGAATTCCACACATTCACCACCCTCTGACTGAAGAAATTTCTCCTCCCCTCAGTTCTAAAAAGGTTTTCCCTTATCATCAAACGAAGACAGCGAGTTGTGGACTCCCCCACCATTGGTAACTTTCTTTCTGAATCGACCCGTTCGAATCCTGTTTGAATTTTATAAGTTTCTATGAGATCCCCTCTCACTATTCTGAATGCATTTCTCTTAACAACATTCTGTGGTAGTGAATCCCACACATTCACCACCCTCTGACTGAATAAATTTCTCCCCACCTCAGCTCCAAAAGGTTTGTCCCTAATCCTAAAACTATGACCCCTAGTTCTCGACTCCCCCACCATTGGTAACATTCTTTCTGAATCTACACTGCCTCATTCTGTTAGAATTTAATACGTTTCTATGAGGTCCCCTCTCACTCTATAAATTTCTATTGAATATAATCCTAACCAATCTAATCTCTCCTCATATGACAGACCTGCCATCCCAGGAATCAGCCTGGTAAACCGTCGCTGTACTTCCTCTATAGCAAGGACATCCTTCCTCAGATAAGGACACCAAAACTGTCCAAAAATCTCCAGGTGAGGCCTCTCCAATCCTTTATAAATTGCAGCAACTCATCCCTATCCCTCAATAAGAATCATCTCGCTATGAAAGCTTACAGACCATTTAGCTCCATTCCTGCCTGCTGTACCTGCCTGGTTCCGTGCAGTGAATGATGGACGAGGAGACCAAGGTTTTGATGAGAATCCACCTCCCTCAATTTACACCCATTCAATAATAACTTGTCTTCCGAATATTCCTACCAGAGTCGATATCCTCACAGTGATCCACATTAAACTGCATCTGCCATGCTTATGACCACACCCTCAGTCTGTCCAAATCACGCTGAATATTCTCTGCACCCTCCTCACAGCTCACCCTCCCACCCAGCTTTGTACCATCTGCAAATTTGGAGATGATGCATTCAGTTACCCTTCTGGGAGACTAAATAAACCCCATCCACTGGTTCCCCTCGGTCAACTCTACTCGTTCCACCCTCAAACAATTCCAAGATATTCCAATCATGATTTCCCTTCAGTAAATCCATGCTGCCTTTGTCTGATTATGGCACTGCCTTCCAAATACCGAGTTATCAAATCCTTGAAATTTGACTCTTGCAACTTCCCCAGCACCGACGTTAGGCTCACTGGTCTATAGTTCACTGTTTTCTCTCTCCAGTCCTGTGTGAATACCGGGCTTGCATTAGCTACCCTCCAATCTGTAGGAACCAGCCCAGAGTCCAATAAAATTGGAAAATAACCACCATTGGAGCTCTTATTCCCAGGAAGACTTCCTTAACTACTCTGGGATGAAGATTATCAGGACCTGGAGATTTATCCACCTTCAATCCCATCACTTTCCCCAAAACCATTTCTCTACAAATTCAAATTTCCTTCAGCTTCTCTCTAAAACTTGTTCCTCTCAGAACTTTTGGCATGTTATTCATGTCTTCCTTTCTGAAGATCGAAGCAATCTTCAATTTAATTCCTCAGCTATTACTTTGTCCCCGTTAGAGTATCTCCCATTTCTGACTGCAAATGTCCTCGTTTGTCAATCTGTTTCTCTTTACATACCGATAGATATTTTTTGAAGTCAGTTGTCATGTTCCACGGTAGATTACTTTCATACCCTATTTTTCTTTCCTTAATCAATCCCTTGCTCCTCCCAAGAGGCTGAATTTGTAAACAGTGATTGTGTTACTGAGGGTGAATCTGTGATGATGTGTTTTAGCTTTTCACCAAATCACACCTACAATTGTGTTTTAAATCTGGCTGCTCCCACATTGCAGTGTGATTGTGGGATCTTGCTGTGCAGGATGACCAGCAGCATTTCTGAAATGACAGAGGAACATTTTATTTTCCTCAGAAACCCTCTAACCCTCCTGCTGCTGACCTTAGTCTACACACCTTGGACATTGACCCCTCTGCTCAGGGGAAGAAGTTTGTACTTAACTATCCTGTCTTTGTCCCTCATAATTTTGAACACCTCAATGATGTCCGCACTCCGCCTTCACTGTTCTGTGGAAAGCAACACCAGCCTACCCAGCCTGTCTTCACTGCAGAAACACTGCTGCCCAGGCAACATCCTGGTGAATCTCCTTTGCGTTCCTTCCAGAGCAACCACATCCTCCGTCTAGTGACAAATGAGTGTTTCATACATCTCCATCATGACCTCCCTGCTCCTATCTTCGATACATCAGCTAATAAAGAAAATTGTCATGTCTGCCTTCTTAAGCAGCTGATCATCAGAAGTTACCCACTGGAATGGAAAACAATAGAAGGTTTATGTTCTTTCTTGAGTTTAAACAGAAATTAAATTTTAAAAAATCCAAAGAGCAGTTGTCCAGTCACAACCTCAACATAAAAAAATAAATGAACTAACTTCAAAAGAGTAAAAAAAAATATGCAAGTAACACAGGCTGTGATAAAGAGCATTCAGCACATGTTCCAAAATTAAGATCATTCTTGACAGATTTCATTGAATAATTTTCACAATTATCAGGAATGATCTGGTCGATGTCCGACACATGGCGTTTCTAGATACCTTCAGTAACTTAACAGACTTCAGTAAACTCAGAGCAAGTGGAGTTAGAGGACCAGCAGCAGAATGACTAGAAGCTGGTTACAAAGACACAACACAGGCAGTGGGAGTTAAAGGGATTTACTCTGATTGCTGGAAGGTGGGAAGTGGTTTTCCACAAGGATCAGCACTGGGATCACTTTCCTTCACCATTTACATCAACAATATGGAATAGGGAAGCAAAATTATAGTTCCAAAATTTACCAACCAATCCAAACTGAGAATGAGAATGAGCAGAGTGGAAGAATACAACTCAACACAATAACACATTAATAATTAATTATAAACTTGCAAATTGGGTATTGGAATTGGAAATTAATTTCACCACAGCTCAGTGTCAGGTTCTTCATTCTGATCAGAACAATATGTTTCCCAATCACTCTGTAGAAATCAAGTATCTGAATGTTTTCGAGGAGTTCAGGGCTTCAGGTGATCAGATTCACAAATCGCTTTCAGAAGCAACACAGTTCAGACATAACCACAACATTCCGCAAAATAAAACATTGGAGTTCATTTATAGATTAATAGAAATGCGAGAAAATCACAACATTTTTGAAATACAAATCACAGAATATTGCCCCTCTGTTATTGGGTTGTTTAAATATCAGGAACTAGCTGAAACCTGTTTCTTTTCAATACATCACCGAGTTACCGAGCCATCTCACATCACACACTGACCACAAAACATCATTAGAACAAAACCAATCGCTTCCTATTTCCGAGCTATTCCAAAGATTAAACACAGAGACAGCTCCATGGAATGGAGATCTCACTCACCCAACAAAAAATATATATAATTGAAATTAAACCAACTTATTTCATTCCAGTACTTTTTTACAATCACAATACAATTCGACTCGGATAGATAGTGCCAGAAATAGATGGATACTTCAATCAGGTATACCACTCTGGTGAACAACAAGACACAATGAGTAGAATTCTACACTGACAACTACATCCTGCAATACTTGTTAACTTGTGTCAGGTATTCCACTCTGGTTACTGATCCAAAATCAAAGGGTAATTTTATTCTTACTCCCACTAAATTTTATTTCAGGTTGATCGCTGTAACTGAAATCCAATCTAACATTACACAAGATTCCACTAAATACAATGACTTCATTGATTCCTGAGCCTATGAATTACGTGAAGAGTTGGTTGTGTCAGTTGATGAAAAGGATTAAAACCACAGAGATATTTCAAGTAACTTGATTTAAGTGAATTACATCTTTCACCTGGTCTCTGTATAACAGTGACAATGAGATCAGCATGGAGCATTTTCATTCAGAGTTTAAAATCAGAGAGCCGCTCACACACAGGTTGACACAACCTCAATGGTTAGAGTCACTCACCAGGAACACCAATAATGGCAATGATTGGGTAGATTATTTTCTCAGCCATGTCGGTTGGACGATGCATCTTCAGTGTGAAGTGAAGTGTCCCTTCGAGCTGCTGGCAGTCTCTCTGTCTTAAACTCTGAGGTTACCTATTCCCAAAGCCTTTAATATATACACTGCAGAATCACCTCAGGGACACTGAGGGAGCAACAACATTTAAAAAAAATATTTGAACAAACAGATTACGACATTGAGTTCAGTGATGGATAATTATCTTTCGATAAAATTAAATCTTTCCAAACAATGGATTCTGTTGATCACATTTATCATCTAATAACAAGTGGAAAGATGCTGTCCACTCAAACACCATCAGTCCCATCTCTCGACCTCACATTGTTTCAGTGATATCTGTAACTGGGCTGTGACGTTTCAGTAATGAAGTTTCAAATGTCACCGTGTCTCTCTCTGTGTGGTATTTAACTGTGGACATTCAGTGATGTGAATTAAGTGGGTTCTGGGTGAACATAGATTGTAAAATGATGTTAATCAATAATCTGGAACTATTTTACCTCAGAGCCTGGAGCAGATACAAACACATCATCTCTTAGAGCAGTAAATATGCAGATTTAACTGTGACAAGTAATGCACAGACACCAACTGATACAGGCCCCACATCTGATACACAACCTTATGGGGGGAGAGAAATGGGTCCAGATGTGGAGAGAGAGACAGAGAGAGAGAGAGACAGGACCTGCGAATGTGGAAGGGATTGTGTGGAAGCAGATATTGTGAGAGGAATGGTGTTCATAATAGTAACTGAAACTCAGAGGAAGACAGCTCCATCGTAATGGACCTAGTGCTGTGTTCACATTAAATAGATCAGCTGGAGTATTGTGTCCTGTTCTGGGTCACACACTTTAGACAAAATGTGATGACATTGGCAAGAGAAATGGAGGAGAAGGTCCAACATGAAAGAGGGAACTGTGGTGAGAGAGAGGGAGAAAAATGGGCAGAGAGAGTGATGGATACAGAGTGGGTAAGAGGTCGAGGAAGACAAATGAGGTGAGTGGGAGATGCAGTGCGAATGAGAGAGAGAGGTGTGCGTGTGGACTGAGAGAGTGAGAGACACAGAATAGAGATGGGCTGAGGGGGAGAATTGGGTGGGGTGAGAGAGACAGAAGTGGGGTCAGATAAAGAGAAGGGGTGAGAGGTGGGGAGAGAAGGATCAGTGATATGAAGTGGCCTGAGAGAAGCTGTGTTGTGGGGCAGAGGGAGGGAGTGAGTGGGAGTGTGAGTTTGTGAGAGGAAAGTGTGAGTGAGGGAGTGAATGTTACAGAGGGATTGTGTGAAAGAGTGTGTGAGAAGTGTGAGTGTGCACGCGTGTGAGCGTGCAAGTGTGTGAGTTTGCATGTGTGTTTTTGTGTGTGTGGGTGCATGCAGTATATAAAGAAAGGGAGTGTGACAGAGGGAGCGAGAGTGTGGGAGTGTGTGAGGGTGACACAGGGAGACAGAGGGCGTGCGGATTGTGTCAGGTCTGAGAGTGCTTGATAGTGTCTGTGTTTGTGGGTGTTTTTGTCATGGAAGATTGAAGATTAGAGTGTGTCTGTCTGTGAGCGGGTCCACGAGAGACAGCTTGTGATTGTGCACATGTATGTTAGTGTGTGCACCAGAGAATGTGAGTGTGTGTTTGTGTGAGAGTGTGTGAGAGAGTGTGTGTTTAGGACAGTGAGGATATACAAATTCCTGAATGTGCATTTGAGAGGGTGTATGAGTCATGTGAGAGTGTGAGTTTGTGTAAGTGTGTGTGAGAGAGTGTGTGAGTGTGTAATATTGTGTAAATGTGTGTGTGGGAGAGTGTACGTGAGTTGGTGAGGGTGTGTGTGTGAGTGTACGTGAGTTGGTGAGGGTGTGTGTGAGTGTACGCGAGTTGGTGAGGGTGTGTGTGAGTGTACGCGAGTTGGTGAGGGTGTGTGTGTGAGTGTACGTGAGCTGTTGAGTGTGTGTGTGTGAGTGTACGTGAGTTGGTGAGGGTGTGTGTGTACGTGAGTTGGTGAGGGTGTGTGCGTGAGTGTACGTGAGTTGGTGAGGGTGTGTGTGTGTGAGTGTACGTGTGTTGGTGAGGGTGTGTGCGTGAGTGTACGTGAGTTGGTGAGGGTGTGTGTGAGTGTACGTAAATTGGTGAGCGTGTGTGTGAGTGTACGTGAGGTGGTGAGGGTGTGTGTGTGTGAGTGTACGTGAGTTGGTGAGGGTGTGTGTGAGTGTACGTGAGTTGGTGAGGGTGTGTGTGAGTGTACGCGAGTACGTGAGGGAGTGTGTGTGAGTGTACACGAGTTGGTGAGGATGTGTGTGTGTGAGAGTACGTGAGTTGGTGAGGGTGTGTGTGTGAGTGTACGTGAGTTGGTGAGGGAGTGTGAATGAGTGTACGTGAGTTGGTGAGGGTGTGTGTGTGAGTGTACATGAGTTGGTGAGGGTGTGTTTGTGAGTGTACGTAAGTTGGTGAGGGTGTGTGTGAGTGTACGTGAGTTGGTGAGGGGGTGTGTGAGTGTACGCGAGTTGGTGAGGGTGTGTGTACGTGAGTTGGTGACTGTTTAGAGTGAACCTTGAGGATTGTGTCACTATCTGGGGTGATTCTTGGGGATTGTGTCACTATTTAGAGTGATCCTTGGGGATTGTGTCACCATTGGTGAGATCTTTGGGGAATGTGTCACTACTTATATTGATTCTTGGGGATTGTGTCAGTATTTCGAGTGATCCCTGGGGATTGTGTCACTATTTGAAGTGACCCTTGGGGATTGTGTCACTATTTCGAGTGATCCTTGGGGATTGTGTCATTATTTAGAGTGACCTTGGGGTTGTGTCAACATTTAGAGTGATCCTGGGGGATTGTGACACTATTTAGAGTCATTCTTGGGGATTGTGTCACTATTTAAAGTGATCCTTGGGGTTTGTGTCACTATTTAGAGTGATCCTTGGGGATTGTGTCACTATTTACAGTGATCCTTGGGGATTGTGTCACTATTTAGAGTGATCCATGGGGATTGTGACATTATTTAGAGTGATCCTTGGGGATTGTGACACTATTTAGAGTGATCCTTGGGGACTGTGTCACTATTCAGAGTGATCCTTGGGTATTGTGTCACTTTTTAAAGTGATTCTTGGGGATTGTGTCACTATTTATAGTGATCCTTGGGGATTGTGTCACTATTTAGAGTGATCCTTGGGTATTGCGTCACTATTTAGAGTGATCATTGGGGTTTGTGTCACTATTTAGAGAGATCCTTGGGGAATATGACACTATTTAGAGTGATCCTTGGGGATTGTGACACTATTTAGAGTGATCCTTGTGCATTGAGTCACTATTTAGAGTGATCCTTGGGGATTGTGACACTATTTAGAGTGACCTTGGGGATTGTGTCTCTATTTTGAGTGATCCTTGGGGAATGTGTCACTGTTTACAGTGTTCCTTGGGGAATGTGGCAGCATTTAGAGTGATCCTTGGGGATTGAGTCACTATTTGGAGTGATCCTTGGGGATTGTGTCACTATTTAGAGTGATCATTGGGGATTGTGTCACTATTTTGAGTGATCCTTGGGGATTGTGTCACTATTTAAAGTGATCCTTGGGGATTGTGTCACTATTTAGAGTGATCCTTGGATATTGTGTCACTGTTTAGAGTGATTTTTGGGGATTGTTTCACTATTTTAAGTGATCCTTGGGGATTGAGTCACTATTTAGAGTGATCCTTGGGGATTGTGTCACTATTTCGAGTGATCCTTGTGCATTGAGTCACTATTTAGAGTGACCTTGGGGATTGTGTCACTATTTAGAGTGATCCATGGGGATTGTGTCACTATTTAGAGTGATCCTTGGGTATTGTGTCACTGTTTAGAGTGATTCTTGGTGATTGTGTCACTATTCAGAGTGATCCTTGGGGATTGTGTCAGTATTTAGAGTGACCTTGGGGATTGTGTCACTATTTCGAGTGATCCTTGGGGATTGTGTCACTATTGAGAGTGATCCTTGGGTTTTGCGTCACTATTTCGAGTGATCATTGGGGTTTGTGTCACTATTTAGAGTGATCCTTGGGGATTGTGACACTATTTAGAGTGACCCTTGGGGATAGTGACACTATTTAGAGTGATCCTTGTGCATTGAGTCACTATTTCGAGTGACCTTGGGGATTGTGTCACTATTTTGAGTGATCCTTGGGGAATGTGTCACTATTTAAAGTGTTCCTTGGGGAATGTGGCAGCATTTAGAGTGATCCTTGGGGATTGAGTCACTATTTAGAGTGATCCTTGGGGATTGTGTCACTATTTAGAGAGATCCTTGGGGATTGTGTCACTATTTAGAGTGATCCTTGGGGATTGTGTCACTATTTAGAGTGATCCTTGGGGATTGTGTCACGATTTAGAGTGATCCTTGGATATTGTGTCACTGTTTAGAGTGATTTTTGGGCATTGTTTCACTATTTTAAGTGATCCTTGGGGATTGTGTCAGTATTTAGAGTGTTCCATGGGGATTGTGTCACTATTTATAGTGATCCTTGGGTATTGTGTCACTGTTTAGAGTGATTCTTGGGGATTGTGTCACTATTTAGAGTGATCCTTGGGGATTGTGTCACTATTTATAGTGATCCTTGGGGATTGTCACTATTTCGAGTGATCCTTGGGTATTATGTCACTGTTTAGAGTGATTTTTGGGGATTGTGTCACTATTTAGACTGATCCTTGGGTATTGTGTCACTGTTTAGAGTGATTCTTGGGGATTGTGTCACTATTTATAGTGATCCCTGGGGATTGTGTCACTATTTCGAGTGATCCTTGTGCATTGAGTCACTATTTAGAGTGACCTTGGGGATTGTGTCATTATTTTGAGTGAACCTTGGCGATTGTGTCACTATTCAGAGTGATCCATTGGGATTGTGTCACTATTTAGAGTGATCCTTGGGTATTGTGTCACTGTTTAGAGTGATTCTTGGTGATTGTGTCACTGTTCAGAGTGATCCTTGGGGATTGTGTCAGTATTTAGAGTGACCTTGGGGATTGTGTCACTATTTCGAGTGATCCTTGGGGATTGTGTCACTATTTCGAGTGATCCTTGGGTTTTGCGTCACTCTCTTGTTGCTGTGGAGAAAGGCAGAGCTGTGACTGGTGACAGGATTTTTGGGGTAAGAATTAGTTTTAAGTACTTTTCCGCGGGTGTTATTTATTTATTTAATTTAGTTTTAAATTTTGGCGCGCAACCGGCAGTGGCCGCGGGGTTTACTGGGAAGGGTCTCTTGAGTTTTTTTTTAGTGCACAGGAGGTTTAAAAGGCAGGTCCCACTATCTAGCGGGCAGCGGAGTGAGACGGAGCTGAGTGAGAACTGAGGGGCTTTGGCTCATCGGGCTTCGGCAGAAAGGGCGAGCAGGGGTGAGTTTCTTATTTTTTAAAAATTTTATTTATAAGTTACTTTTCTCCGGGTACCTTGGTAGAAATAATTTGGAACAGAGAGGAATAATCTTCATTCACTTTTTTCCCTGTGTTTAAAAGGGCAATTATGACTGTCAGGCCAGTATGTTGTTCCCAATGTAGGATGTGGGAGGTCCTGGAGGCTCCTAGCCTCCCAGACGACCATATCTGTGCTGGGTGTGTTGAGCTGCGGTTCCTAAGGGACCATGTTAGGGAACTGGAATTGCAGCTCGAGGACCTTCGCCGGGTTAGGGATAGTGAGGAGGTCATTGACAGGAGCTATCGGCAGGTGGTCACACCGGGACCACGGGAGGAGGGTAACTGGGTAACAGTGAGGAAGGAGAAAGCTCGGGTGATGGTGAGCACCCCGGTGGATGTGCCCCTTAATAATAAGTACTCCTGTCTGAGTACTACTGGGGTGGACAGCCCACCTGGGGGAAGCAGCGGTGGCAGTGTCTCTGGAGCTGAGCCTGGCCCAGTAGTGCAAAGGGGTAAGGAAAGGAGGGTAGTGCTAATTGGGGACTCTACGGTGAGGGGGTCAGATAGGCGTTTTTGCGGACACAGACGGGACTCTCGGATGGTGGTTTGCCTCCCTGGTGCAGGGGTCCAGGATGTCTCTGGTCGAGTCCCAGAAATCCTGAAGGGGGAGGGAGAGGAGCCCAAGGTCGTGATGCATATAGGTACTGCTGACATAGGTAGGAAGAGGGAAGGGGTCATGAAAAGAGAATATAGGGAGTTGGGTAGACAGCTGAGAAAGAGGAATGCAAAGGTAGTAATCTCGGGATTGCTGCCTGTGCCGCGGGAGAGTGAGAACAGGAATCGGTGGAGAATGAATGCGTGGCTGAGGGACTGGAGCAAGGGACAAGGATTTGGGTACTTGGATCATTGGGACCTCTTTAGGGGCAGGTGTGACCTGTTTAAAAAAGACGGGTGGCACTTGAATCCCAGGGGGACCAATATCCTGGCGGGAAGGTTGGCTAAGGCTACTGGTGAGACTTTAAACTAGAAAGGTTGGGGGGAGGGAATCGAAATGAGGGGACTGAGAGCGAGGAGGTTAGCTCGCAAATAGATAAGGAATGTAGACAGGGTAAGAGGGAGGTTAGACGAGTGAGGGAGAAGGGAAGTGCTCAGGCTGAAGGTCTGAGATGTGTCTATTTTAATGCCAGGAGTGTAGTGAATAAAGTGGATGAGCTTGGAGCGTGGATTGCTGCTTCGAATTGTGATGTGGTGGCCATTACGGAGACTTGGATGTCTCAGGGACAGGACTGGGTGCTTCAGGTGCCGGGTTTTAGATGTTTCAGGAAGGACAGGGAGGGAGGCAAGAGAGGGGGGGGAGTGGCACTGTTGATCAGGGATAGTGTCACGGCTGTAGAGAAGGTGGACGCCGTGGAGGGACTGACTACGGAATCTCTGTGGGTGGAGGTTAGGAACAGGAAGGGGTCGGTAACTTTGCTGGGTGTTTTCTATAGGCCGCCCAATAGTAACAGAGATGTTGAGGAGCAGATGGGGAAACAGATCCTGGAGAGATGTAGGAATAACAGAGTTGTCGTGATGGGAGATTTTAATTTCCCAAACATAGATTGGAATATCCCTAGGGCTAGGGGTTTGGATGGAGAGGAGTTTGTTAGGTGTGTCCAGGAGAGTTTCCTGACACAGTATGTGGATAAGCCTACTAGAGGAGAGGCTGTACTTGATCTGGTGCTGGCTAACGAACCTGGACAGGTGGAGGATCTCTCGGTGGGTGAGCATCTTGGGGATAGCGATCATAATTCTATCTCCTTCACGATAGCATTGGAAAGAGATAGGGTCAGGCAGGCTAGGAAAGTGTTTCTCTGGAGTAAAGGGAAATACAGTGTCATCAGGGAGGAAATTAGACGGGTAAATTGGAAGGAGGCATTCTTGGGGAAAAGTACCGAAGGAAAGTGGAGGATTTTCAAGGAATGTTTGTCTGGAGCTCTGCATGACAACGTTCCGATGAGACAGGGGGGTGTTGGTAGGGTACGGGAACCGTGGTGCACGAAGGTTGTGATGAACCTGGTAAATAAGAAAAGAGAGGCGTACAGAAGGTTCAGAGAGCTAGGAGGTGTTAAGGATTTAGAGGAGTATACGCGATGTAGGAAGGAGCTTAAGAAGGAAATTAGGAGAGCGAGAAGGGGTCATGAGAAGACCTTGGCGGGTAAGATTAAGGAGAATCCCAAGGCTTTCTACAAATATGTCAAGAGTAAAAGGATGAGATGTGAAGGCATAGGACCCTTAAAAGGTGAAGGGGGAAAAGTTTGTGCGGAACCGTTAGAAATGGCGGAGCTGCTTAATGAATACTTTACCTCGGTATTCACGGTGGAAAGGGATCTGGGTGGTTGTACTGCTGGATTGCGGAGGACAGAAAGGATCGAGCATGTGGACATAAAGAAAGAGGATGTGTTGGAACTATTGAATGGCATCAAGGTTGGTAAGTCGCCGGGACCGGATGGGATGTACCCCAGGTTACTGTGGGAGGCGAGGGAGGAGATTGCGGAGCCTTTGGCGATGATCTTTGCATCGTCGATGGAGACGGGAGAGGTTCCGGAGGATTGGAGGATTGCGGATGTGGTCCCTATATTCAAGAAAGGGAACAGGGACAGCCCGGGAAATTACCGACCGGTGAGTCTAACCTCAGTGGTTGGTAAGTTGATGGAGAGGATCCTGAGAGACAGGATTTATGATCATCTACAGAAGTTTAGTATGATCAAAAGTAGTCAGCACGGCTTTGTCAGGGGCAGGTCGTGCCTTACGAGCCTGGTTGAGTTCTTTGAAAATGTGACCAAGCACATTGACGAAGGAAGAGCGGTGGATGTGGTCTATATGGACTTCAGCAAAGCGTTCGATAAGGTCCCCCATGCAAGACTTCTTGAGAAAGTGAGAGGGCATGGGATCCAAGGGGCTGTTGCCTTGTGGATCCAGAACTGGCTTGCCTGCAGAAGGCAGAGAGTGGCTGTGGAGGGGTCTTTCTCTGCATGGAGGTCAGTGACCAGTGGAGTGCCCCAGGGATCTGTTCTGGGACCCTTGCTGTTTGTCATTTTCATAAATGACCTGGATGAGGAAGTGGAGGGATGGGTTGGTAAGTTTGCTGACGACACCAAGGTAGGTGGTGTTGTGGATAGTTTGGAGGGATGTCAGAAGTTGCAGCGAGACATAGATAGAATGCAAGACTGGGCGGAGAAGTGGCAGATGGACTTCAACCCGGATAAGTGTGTAGTGATCCATTTTGGCAGATCCAATGGGATGGAGCAGCAGTATAAAATGAAGGGTACCATTCTTAGCAGTGTAGAGGATCAGAAGGACCTTGGGGTCCGGGTCCATAGGACTCTTAAATCGGCCTCGCAGGTGGAGGATGCGGTCAAGAAGGCGTATGGCGTACTAGCCTTCATTAATCGAGGGATTGAGTTTAGGAGTCGGGAGATAATGCTGCAGCTTTATAGGACCCTGGTTAGACCCCACTTGGAGTACTGCGCGCAGTTCTGGTCACCTCATTACAGGAAAGATGTTGAAGCCATTGAAAGGGTGCAGAGGAGATTTACAAGGATGTTGCCTGGATTGGGGGGCATGCCTTATGAGGATAGGTTGAGGGAGCTTGGTCTCTTCTCCCTGGAGAGACGAAGGATGAGAGGTGACCTGATAGAGGTTTACAAGATGTTGAGGGGTCTGGATAGGGTGGACTCTCAGAGGCTATTTCCAAGGGCTGAAACGGTTGCTACGAGAGGACACAGGTTTAAGGTGCTGGGGGGTAGGTACAGGGGGGATGTCAGGGGTAAGTTTTTCACTCAGAGGGTGGTGGGTGAGTGGAATCGGCTGACGTCGGTGGTGGTGGAGGCAAACTCGTTGGGGTCTTTTAAGAGACTTCTGGATGAGTACATGGGATTTAATGGGATTGAGGGCTATAGATAGGCCTAGAGGTGGGGATGTGATCGGCGCAACTTGTGGGCCGAAGGGCCTGTTTGTGCTGTGGCTTTCTATGGTCTATGTTCTATGTTCTATTTCGAGTGATCATTGGGGTTTGTGTCACTATTTAGAGTGATCCTTGGGGATTGTGACACTATTTAGAGTGACCCTTGGGGATTGTGACACTATTTAGAGTGATCCTTGTGCATTGAGTCACTATGTAGAGTGACCTTGGGGATTGTGTCACTATTTTGAGTGATCCTTGGGGAATGTGTCACTACTTAAAGTGTTCCTTGGGGAATGTGGCAGCATTTAGAGTGATCCTTGGGGATTGAGTCACTATTTAGAGTGATCCTTGGGGATTGTGTCACTATTTAGAGAGATCCTTGGGGATTGTGTCACTATTTAGAGTGATCCTTGGGGATTGTGTCACTATTTTGAGTGATCCTTGGGGATTGTGTCACTATTTAGAGTGATCCGTGGGGATTGTGTCAGTATTTAGAATGATCCAAGGGGATTGTGTCACTGTTTAGAGTGATTCTTGGGGATTGTGTCAGTATTTAGAGAGATTCTTGGGGATTGTGTCAGTATTTAGAGTGATCCTTGGGGATTGAGTCACTATTTAGAGAGATCCTTGGGGATTGTGTATCTATTTAGAGTGATCCTTGGGGATTGTGTAACTATTTAGAGTGATCCTTGGGGATTGTGTAACTATTTAGAGTGATCCTTGGGGATTGTGTCACGATTTAGAGTGATCATTGTGGATTGTGTCACTATTTAGAGAGATCCTTGCACCTGTGTCACTATCTATAGTGGTCCTTGGGGATTGTGTCACTATTTAGAGTGATCCTTGGGGATTGTGTCACGATTTAGAGTGATCATTGTGGATTGTGTCACTATTTAGAGAGATCCTTGCACCTGTGTCACTATCTATAGTGGTCCTTGGGGATTGTGTCACTATTTAGATTCATCCTTGTGGATTGTGTCACTATTTAGAGTGATCCTTGGGGATTGTCACTATTTGGAGTGACCCTTGGGGATTGTGTCACTATTTAGAGTGATCCTTGGGGATTGTCTCACTATTTAGAGTGATCCTTGGGGATTGTGTAACTATTTAGAGAGATCCTTGGGGATTGTGTCACTATTTAGAGTGATCCTTGGGGATTGTGTCACTATTTAGAGAGATCCTTGGGGATTGTGTCACTATTTAGAGTGATCCTTGGGGATTGTTTCAGTATTTTGAGAGATCCATGGGGATTGTGTCACTGTTTAGAGTGATCCTTGGGGATTGTGTCACTATTTAGAGTGATCCGTGGGGATTGTGTCACTATTTCGAGTGATCCATGGGGATTGTGTCACTATTTAGAGTGATTCTTGGAGATTGTGTCAGTATTTAGAGAGATTCTTGGGGATTGTGTCAGTATTTAGAGTGATCCTTGGGGATTGTGTCACTATTTCGAGTGATCCTTGGGGATTGTGTCACTATTTAGAGTGATCCTTGGGGATTGTGTCACTATTTAGAGTGATCCTTGGGGACTGTGTCACTATTTAGAGTGATCCATGGGGATTGTGTCACTATTTAGAGTGATCCTTGGGTAATGTGTCACTGTTTAGAGTGATCCTTGGGGATTGTGTCACTATTTAGAGTGATCCTTGGGCATTGCGACATTATTTAGGGTGACCTTGGGGATTGTGTCACTATTTTGAGTGATCCTTGGGGATTGTATCACTATTTAGAGGGATTCTTGGGGATTGAGTCACTATTTAGAGTGATCCTTGGGGATTGTGTCACTATTTAGGGTGATTCTTGGGGATTGTGTCACTATTTAGAGTGATCGTTGGGGATTGTGTAACTATTTAGAGTGATCCTTGGGGAGTGTGTCACTATTTAGAGTGATCCTTGGATATTTTGTCACTGTTTAGAGTGATTCTTGGTGATTGTGTCACTATTCAGAGTGATCCTTGGGGATTGTGTCAGTATTTAGAGTGACCTTGGGGATTGTGTCACTATTTCGAGTGATCCTTGGGGATTGTGTCACTATTTAGAGTGATCCTTGGGTTTTGCGTCACTATTTCGAGTGATCATTGGGGTTTGTGTCACTATTTAGAGTGATCCTTGGGGATTGTGACACTATTTAGAGTGACCCTTGGGGATTGTGACACTATTTAGAGTGATCCTTGTGCATTGAGTCACTATGTAGAGTGACCTTGGGGATTGTGTCACTATTTTGAGTGATCCTTGGGGAATGTGTCACTATTTAAAGTGTTCCTTGGGGAATGTGGCAGCATTTAGAGTGATCCTTGGGGATTGAGTCACTATTTAGAGTGATCCTTGGGGATTGTGTCACTATTTAGAGAGATCCTTGGGGATTGTGTCACTATTTAGAGTGATCCTTGTGGATTGTGTCCCTATTTTGAGTGATCCTTGGGGATTGTGTCACTATTTAGAGTGATCCGTGGGGATTGTGTCAGTATTTAGAATGATCCATGGGGATTGTGTCACTGTTTAGAGCGATTCTTGGGGATTGTGTCAGTATTTAGAGAGATTCTTGGGGATTGTGTCAGTATTTAGAGTGATCCTTGGGGATTGTGTCACTATTTATAGTGATCCTTGGGGATTGTCACTATTTCGAGTGATCCTTGGGTATTATGTCACTGTTTAGAGTGATTTTCGGGGATTGTGTCACTATTTAGACTGATCCTTGGGTATTGTGTCACTGTTTAGAGTGATTCTTGGGGATTGTGTCACTATTTATAGTGATCCTTGGGGATTGTGTCACTATTTCGAGTGATCCTTGTGCATTGAGTCACTATTTAGAGTGACCTTGGGGATTGTGTCATTATTTTGAGTGAACCTTGGGGATTGTGTCACTATTTAGAGTGATCCTTGGGTATTGTGTCACTGTTTAGAGTGATTCTTGGTGATTGTGTCACTGTTCAGAGTGATCCTTGGGGATTGTGTCAGTATTTAGAGTGACCTTGGGGATTGTGTCACTATTGAGAGTGATCCTTGGGTTTTGCGTCACTATTTCGAGTGATCATTGGGGTTTGTGTCACTATTTAGAGTGATCCTTGGGGATTGTGACACTATTTAGAGTGACCCTTGGGGATTGTGACACTATTTAGAGTGATCCTTGTGCATTGAGTCACTATGTAGAGTGACCTTGGGGATTGTGTCACTATTTTGAGTGATCCTTGGGGAATGTGTCACTACTTAAAGTGTTCCTTGGGGAATGTGGCAGCATTTAGAGTGATCCTTGGGAATTGAGTCACTATTTAGAGTGATCCTTGGGGATTGTGTCACTATTTAGAGAGATCCTTGGGGATTGTGTCACTATTTAGAGAGATCTTTGGGGATTGTGTCACTATTTTGAGTGATCCTTGGGGATTGTGTCACTATTTAGAGTGATCCGTGGGGATTGTGTCAGTATTTAGAATGATCCATGGGGATTGTGTCACTGTTTAGAGTGATTCTTGGGGATTGTGTCAGTATTTAGAGAGATCCTTGGGGATTGTGTCACTATTTAGAGTGATCCTTGGGGATTGTCACTATTTGGAGTGACCCTTGGGGATTGTGTCACTATCTATAGTGGTCCTTGGGGATTGTGTCACTATTTAGATTCATCCTTGTGGATTGTGTCACTATTTAGAGAGATCCTTGTGGATTGTGTCACTATTTAGAGAGATCCTTGGGGATTGTGTCACTATTTAGAGTGATCCTTGGGGATTGTGTCACTATTTAGAGAGATCCTTGGGGATTGTGTCACTATTTAGAGTGATCCTTGGGGATTGTTTCAGTATTTAGAGTGATCCGTGGGGATTGTGTCACTATTTCGAGTGATCCATGGGGATTGTGTCACTATTTAGAGTGATTCTTGGAGATTGTGTCAGTATTTAGAGAGATTCTTGGGGATTGTGTCAGTATTTAGAGTGATCCTTGGGGATTGTGTCACTATTTCGAGTGATCCTTGGGGATTGTGTCACTATTTAGAGTGATCCTTGTGGATTGTGTCACTATTTAGAGTGATCCTTGGGGACTGTGTCACTATTTAGAGTGATCCATGGGGATTGTGTCACTATTTAGAGTGATCCTTGGGTAATGTGTCACTGTTTAGAGTGATCCTTGGGGATTGTCTCACTATTTAGTGTGATCCTTGGGCATTGCGACATTATTTAGGGTGACCTTGGGGATTGTGTCACTATTTTGAGTGATCCTTGGGGATTGTATCACTATTTAGAGGGATTCTTGGGGATTGAGTCACTATTTAGAGTGATCCTTGGGGATTGTGTCACTATTTAGGGTGATTCTTGGGGATTGTGTCACTATTTAGAGTGATCGTTGGGGATTGTGTAACTATTTGGAGTGATCCTTGGGGAGTGTGTCACTATTTAGAGTGATCCTTGGATATTGTGTCACTGTTTAGAGTGATTCTTGGTGATTGTGTCACTATTCAGAGTGATCCTTGGGGATTGTGTCAGTATTTAGAGTGACCTTCGGGATTGTGTCACTATTTCGAGTGATCCTTGGGGATTGTGTCACTATTGAGAGTGATCCTTGGGTTTTGCGTCACTATTTCGAGTGATCATTGGGGTTTGTGTCACTATTTAGAGTGATCCTTGGGGATTGTGACACTATTTAGAGTGACCCTTGGGGATTGTGACACTATTTAGAGTGATCCTTGTGCATTGAGTCACTATGTAGAGTGACCTTGGGGATTGTGTCACTATTTTGAGTGATCCTTGGAGAATGTGTCACTATTTAAAGTGTTCCTTGGGGAATGTGGCAGCATTTAGAGTGATCCTTGGGGATTGAGTCACTATTTAGAGTGATCCTTGGGGATTGTGTCACTATTTAGAGAGATCCTTGGGGATTGTGTCACTATTTCGAGTGATCCTTGGGGATTGTGTCCCTATTTTGAGTGATCCTTGGGGATTGTGTCACTATTTAGAGTGATCCGTGGGGATTGTGTCAGTATTTAGAATGATCCATGGGGATTGTGTCACTGTTTAGAGTGATTCTTGGGGATTGTGTCAGTATTTAGAGAGATTCTTGGGGATTGTGTCAGTATTTAGAGTGATCCTTGGGGATTGTGTCACTATTTCGAGTGATCCTTGGGGATTGTGTCACTATTTAGAGTGATCCTTGGGGATTGTGTCACTATTTAGAGTGATCCTTGGGGACTGTGTCACTATTTAGAGTGATCCTTGGGTAATGTGTCACTGTTTAGAGTGATCCTTGGGGATTGTGTCACTATTTAGAGTGATCCTTGGGCATTGCGACATTATTTAGGGTGACCTTGGGGATTGTGTCACTATTTTGAGTGATCCTTGGGGATTGTATCACTATTTAGAGGGATTCTTGGGGATTGAGTCACTATTTAGAGTGATCCTTGGGGATTGTGTCACTATTTAGGGTGATTCTTGGGGATTGTGTCACTATTTAGAGTGATCGTTGGGGATTGTGTAACTATTTAGAGTGATCCTTGGGGAGTGTGTCACTATTTAGAGTGATCCTTGGATATTTTGTCACTGTTTAGAGTGATTCTTGGTGATTGTGTCACTATTCAGAGTGATCCTTGGGGATTGTGTCAGTATTTAGAGTGACCTTGGGGATTGTGTCACTATTTCGAGTGATCCTTGGGGATTGTGTCACTATTTAGAGTGATCCTTGGGTTTTGCGTCACTATTTCGAGTGATCATTGGGGTTTGTGTCACTATTTAGAGTGATCCTTGGGGATTGTGACACTATTTAGAGTGACCCTTGGGGATTGTGACACTATTTAGAGTGATCCTTGTGCATTGAGTCACTATGTAGAGTGACCTTGGGGATTGTGTCACTATTTTGAGTGATCCTTGGGGAATGTGTCACTATTTAAAGTGTTCCTTGGGGAATGTGGCAGCATTTAGAGTGATCCTTGGGGATTGAGTCACTATTTAGAGTGATCCTTGGGGATTGTGTCACTATTTAGAGAGATCCTTGGGGATTGTGTCACTATTTAGAGTGATCCTTGTGGATTGTGTCCCTATTTTGAGTGATCCTTGGGGATTGTGTCACTATTTAGAGTGATCCGTGGGGATTGTGTCAGTATTTAGAATGATCCATGGGGATTGTGTCACTGTTTAGAGTGATTCTTGGGGATTGTGTCAGTATTTAGAGAGATTCTTGGGGATTGTGTCAGTATTTAGAGTGATCCTTGGGGATTGTGTCACTATTTATAGTGATCCTTGGGGATTGTCACTATTTCGAGTGATCCTTGGGTATTATGTCACTGTTTAGAGTGATTTTCGGGGATTGTGTCACTATTTAGACTGATCCTTGGGTATTGTGTCACTGTTTAGAGTGATTCTTGGGGATTGTGTCACTATTTATAGTGATCCTTGGGGATTGTGTCACTATTTCGAGTGATCCTTGTGCATTGAGTCACTATTTA
Organism: Mustelus asterias; assembly: GCF_964213995.1. Taxonomy (NCBI): domain Eukaryota; kingdom Metazoa; phylum Chordata; class Chondrichthyes; order Carcharhiniformes; family Triakidae; genus Mustelus; species Mustelus asterias. The sequence goes on along the minus strand of NW_027590090.1, from coordinate 866,669 downwards.
GAGTGACCTTGGGGATTGTGTCATTATTTTGAGTGAACCTTGGGGATTGTGTCACTATTCAGAGTGATCCATTGGGATTGTGTCACTATTTAGAGTGATCCTTGGGTATTGTGTCACTGTTTAGAGTGATTCTTGGTGATTGTGTCACTGTTCAGAGTGATCCTTGGGGATTGTGTCAGTATTTAGAGTGACCTTGGGGATTGTGTCACTATTGAGAGTGATCCTTGGGTTTTGCGTCACTATTTCGAGTGATCATTGGGGTTTGTGTCACTATTTAGAGTGATCCTTGGGGATTGTGACACTATTTAGAGTGACCCTTGGGGATTGTGACACTATTTAGAGTGATCCTTGTGCATTGAGTCACTATGTAGAGTGACCTTGGGGATTGTGTCACTATTTTGAGTGATCCTTGGGGAATGTGTCACTACTTAAAGTGTTCCTTGGGGAATGTGGCAGCATTTAGAGTGATCCTTGGGAATTGAGTCACTATTTAGAGTGATCCTTGGGGATTGTGTCACTATTTAGAGAGATCCTTGGGGATTGTGTCACTATTTAGAGAGATCTTTGGGGATTGTGTCACTATTTTGAGTGATCCTTGGGGATTGTGTCACTATTTAGAGTGATCCGTGGGGATTGTGTCAGTATTTAGAATGATCCATGGGGATTGTGTCACTGTTTAGAGTGATTCTTGGGGATTGTGTCAGTATTTAGAGAGATCCTTGGGGATTGTGTCACTATTTAGAGTGATCCTTGGGGATTGTCACTATTTGGAGTGACCCTTGGGGATTGTGTCACTATCTATAGTGGTCCTTGGGGATTGTGTCACTATTTAGATTCATCCTTGTGGATTGTGTCACTATTTAGAGAGATCCTTGTGGATTGTGTCACTATTTAGAGAGATCCTTGGGGATTGTGTCACTATTTAGAGTGATCCTTGGGGATTGTGTCACTATTTAGAGAGATCCTTGGGGATTGTGTCACTATTTAGAGTGATCCTTGGGGATTGTTTCAGTATTTAGAGTGATCCGTGGGGATTGTGTCACTATTTCGAGTGATCCATGGGGATTGTGTCACTATTTAGAGTGATTCTTGGAGATTGTGTCAGTATTTAGAGAGATTCTTGGGGATTGTGTCAGTATTTAGAGTGATCCTTGGGGATTGTGTCACTATTTCGAGTGATCCTTGGGGATTGTGTCACTATTTAGAGTGATCCTTGTGGATTGTGTCACTATTTAGAGTGATCCTTGGGGACTGTGTCACTATTTAGAGTGATCCATGGGGATTGTGTCACTATTTAGAGTGATCCTTGGGTAATGTGTCACTGTTTAGAGTGATCCTTGGGGATTGTCTCACTATTTAGTGTGATCCTTGGGCATTGCGACATTATTTAGGGTGACCTTGGGGATTGTGTCACTATTTTGAGTGATCCTTGGGGATTGTATCACTATTTAGAGGGATTCTTGGGGATTGAGTCACTATTTAGAGTGATCCTTGGGGATTGTGTCACTATTTAGGGTGATTCTTGGGGATTGTGTCACTATTTAGAGTGATCGTTGGGGATTGTGTAACTATTTGGAGTGATCCTTGGGGAGTGTGTCACTATTTAGAGTGATCCTTGGATATTGTGTCACTGTTTAGAGTGATTCTTGGTGATTGTGTCACTATTCAGAGTGATCCTTGGGGATTGTGTCAGTATTTAGAGTGACCTTCGGGATTGTGTCACTATTTCGAGTGATCCTTGGGGATTGTGTCACTATTGAGAGTGATCCTTGGGTTTTGCGTCACTATTTCGAGTGATCATTGGGGTTTGTGTCACTATTTAGAGTGATCCTTGGGGATTGTGACACTATTTAGAGTGACCCTTGGGGATTGTGACACTATTTAGAGTGATCCTTGTGCATTGAGTCACTATGTAGAGTGACCTTGGGGATTGTGTCACTATTTTGAGTGATCCTTGGAGAATGTGTCACTATTTAAAGTGTTCCTTGGGGAATGTGGCAGCATTTAGAGTGATCCTTGGGGATTGAGTCACTATTTAGAGTGATCCTTGGGGATTGTGTCACTATTTAGAGAGATCCTTGGGGATTGTGTCACTATTTCGAGTGATCCTTGGGGATTGTGTCCCTATTTTGAGTGATCCTTGGGGATTGTGTCACTATTTAGAGTGATCCGTGGGGATTGTGTCAGTATTTAGAATGATCCATGGGGATTGTGTCACTGTTTAGAGTGATTCTTGGGGATTGTGTCAGTATTTAGAGAGATTCTTGGGGATTGTGTCAGTATTTAGAGTGATCCTTGGGGATTGTGTCACTATTTAGAGAGATCCTTGGGGATTGTGTAACTATTTAGAGTGATCCTTGGGGATTGTGTAACTATTTAGAGTGATCCTTGGGGATTGTGTAACTATTTAGAGTGATCCTTGGGGATTGTGTCACGATTTAGAGTGATCATTGTGGATTGTGTCACTATTTAGAGAGATCCTTGCACCTGTGTCACTATCTATAGTGGTCCTTGGGGATTGTGTCACTATTTAGATTCATCCTTGTGGATTGTGTCACTACTTAGAGTGATCCTTGGGGATTGTCACTATTTGGAGTGACCCTTGGGGATTGTGTCACTATTTAGAGTGATCCTTGGGGATTGTCTCACTATTTAGAGTGATCCTTGGGGATTGTGTAACTATTTAGAGAGATCCTTGTGGATTGTGTCACTATTTAGAGTGATCCTTGGGTATTGTGTCACTGTTTAGAGTGATTCTTGGTGAATGTGTCACTGTTTAGAGTGATCCTTGGGGATTGTGTCACTATTTAGAGTGATCCGTGGGGATTGTGTCACTATTTCGAGTGATCCATGGGGATTGTGTCACTATTTAGAGTGATTCTTGGAGATTGTGTCAGTATTTAGAGAGATTCTTGGGGATTGTGTCAGTATTTAGAGTGATCCTTGGGGATTGTGTCACTATTTCGAGTGATCCTTGGGGATTGTGTTACTATTTAGAGTGATCCTTGGGGATTGTGTCACTATTTAGAGTGATCCTTGGGGACTGTGTCACTATTTAGTGTGATCCATGGGGATTGTGTCACTATTTAGAGTGATCCTTGGGTATTGTGTCACTGTTTAGAGTGATCCTTGGGGATTGTGTCACTATTTTGAGTGATCCCTGGGGATTGTATCACTATTTAGAGGGATTCTTGGGGATTGAGTCACTATTTAGAGTGATCCTTGGGGATTGTGTCACTGTTTAGGGTGATTCTTGGGGATTGTGTCACTATTTTGAGTGATCCTTGGGGATTGTGTCACTATTTAGAGTGATCCTTGGGGATTGTGTCACTATTTAGAGTGATCCTTGGATATTGTGTCACTGTTTAGAATGATTTTTGGGGATTGTTTCACTATTTTAAGTGATCCTTGGGGATTGTGTCACTATTTAGAGTGATCCTTGGGGATTGTGTCACTATTTCGAGTGATCCTTGTGCATTGAGTCACTATTTAGAGTGACCTTGGGGAGTGTGTCACTATTTAGAGTGATCCATTGAGATTGTGTCACTATTTAGAGTGATCCATGGGTATTGTGTCACTGTTTAGAGTGATTCTTGGTGATTGTGTCACTATTCAGAGTGATCCTTGGGGATTGTGTCAGTATTTAGAGTGACCTTGGGGATTGTGTCACTATTTCGAGTGATCCTTGGGGATTGTGTCACTATTAAGAGTGATCCTTGGGTTTTGCGTCACTATTTCGAGTGATCATTGGGGTTTGTGTCACTATTTAGAGCGATCCTTGGGGATTGTGACACTATTTAGACTGACCCTTGGGGATTGTGACACTATTTAGAGTGATCCTTGTGCATTGAGTCACTATTTAGAGTGACCTTGGGGATTGTGTCACTATTTTGAGTGATCCTTTGGGAATGTGTCACTATTTAAAGTGTTCCTTGGGGAATGTGGCAGCATTTAGTGTGATCCTTGGGGATTGAGTCACTATTTAGAGTGATCCTTGGGGATTGTGTCACTATTTAGAGAGATCCTTGGGGATCGTGTCACTATTTAGAGTGATCCTTGGGGACTGTGTCACTATTTAGAGTGATCCTTGGGGATTGTGTCACTATTTAGATGATCCTTGGATATTGTGTCACTGTTTAGAGTGATTTCTGGGCATTGTTTCACTATTTTAAGTGATCCTTGGGGATTGTGTCACTATTTAGAGTGATCCATGGGGATTGTGTCACTATTTAGAGTGATCCTTGGGTATTGTGTCACTGTTTAGAGTGATTCTTGGGGATTGTGTCACTATTTAGAGTGATCCTTGGGGATTGTGTCACTATTTATAGTGATCCTTGGGGATTGTCACTATTTCGAGTGATCCTTGGGTATTATGTCACTGTTTAGAGTGATTTTTGGGGATTGTGTCACTATTTAGACTGATCCTTGGGTATTGTGTCACTGTTTAGAGTGATCCTTGGGGATTGTGTCACTATTTCGAGTGATCCTTGTGCATTGAGTCACTATTTCGAGTGACCTTGGGGATTGTGTCATTATTTTGAGTGAACCTTGGGGATTGTGTCACTATTTAGAGTGATCCATGGGGATTGTGTCACTATTTAGAGTGATCCTTGGGTATTGTGTCACTGTTTAGAGTGATTCTTGGTGATTGTGTCACTATTCAGAGTGATCGTTGGGGATTGTGTCAGTCTTTAGAGTGATCCGTGGGGATTGTGTCAGTATTTAGAATGATCCATGGGGATTGTGTCACTGTTTAGAGTGATTCTTGGGGATTGTGTCAGTATTTAGAGAGATTCTTGGGGATTGTGTCAGTATTTAGAGTGATCCTTGGGGATTGTGTCACTATTTAGAGAGATCCTTGGGGATTGTGTAACTATTTAGAGTGATCCTTGGGGATTGTGTAACTATTTAGAGTGATCCTTGGGGATTGTGTAACTATTTAGAGTGATCCTTGGGGATTGTGTCACGATTTAGAGTGATCCTTGTGGATTGTGTCACTATTTAGAGTGATCCTTGGGGATTGTCACTATTTGGAGTGACCCTTGGGGATTATGTCACTATTTAGAGTGATCCTTGGGAATTGTCTCACTATTTAGAGTGATCCTTGGGGATTGTGTAACTATTTAGAGAGATCCTTGTGAATTCTGTCACTATTTAGAGAGATCCTTTGGGATTGTGTCACTATTTAGAGTGATCCTTGGGGATTGTGTCACTATTTAGAGAGATCCTTGGGGATGGTGTCACTATTTAGAGTGATCCTTGGGGATTGTTTCAGTATTTTGAGAGATCCATGGGCATTGTGTCACTGTTTAGAGTGATCCTTGGGGATTGTGTCACTATTTAGAGTGATCCGTGGGGATTGTGTCACTATTTCGAGTGATCCATGGGGATTGTGTCACTATTTAGAGTGATTCTTGGAGATTGTGTCAGTATTTAGAGAGATTCTTGGGGATTGTGTCAGTATTTAGAGTGATCCTTGGGGATTGTGTCACTATTTCGAGTGATCCTTGGGGATTGTGGCACTATTTAGAGTGATCCTTGGGGATTGTGTCACTATTTAGAGTGATCCTTGGGGACTGTGTCACTATTTCGAGTGATCCATGGGGATTGTGTCACTATTTAGAGTGATCCTTGGGTATTGAGTCACTGTTTAGAGTGATCCTTGGGGATTGTGTCACTATTTTGAGTGATCCTTGGGGATTGTATCACTATTTAGAGTGATCCTTGGGGATTGTGTCACTATTTAGAGTGATCCTTGGGGATTGTGTCTCTATTTAGAGTGATCCTTGGATATTGTGTCACTGTTTAGAGTGATTTTTGGGGATTGTTTCACTATTTTAAGTGATCCTTGGGGATTGTGTCACTATTTAGAGTGATCCTTGGGGATTGTGTCACTATTTCGAGTGATCCTTGTGCATTGAGTCACTATTTAGAGTGACCTTGGGGAGTGTGTCACTATTTAGAGTGATCCATTGAGATTGTGTCACTATTTAGAGTGATCCTTGGGTATTGTGTCACTGTTTAGAGTGATTCTTGGTGATTGTGTCACTATTCAGAGTGATCCTTGGGGATTGTGTCAGTATTTAGAGTGACCTTGGGGATTGTGTCACTATTTCGAGTGATCCTTGGGGATTGTGTCACTATTAAGAGTGATCCTTGGGTTTTGCGTCACTATTTCGAGTGATCATTGGGGTTTGTGTCACTATTTAGAGTGATCCTTGGGGATTGTGACACTATTTAGAGTGACCCTTGGGGATTGTGACACTATTTAGAGTGATCCTTGTGCATTGAGTCACTATTTAGAGTGACCTTGGGGATTGTGTCACTATTTTGAGTGATCCTTGGGGAATGTGTCACTATTTAAAGTGTTCCTTGGGGAATGTGGCAGCATTTAGTATGATCCTTGGGGATTGAGTCACTATTTAGAGTGATCCTTGGGGATTGTGTCACTATTTAGAGAGATCCTTGGGGATCGTGTCACTATTTAGAGTGATTTTTGGGCATTGTTTCACTATTTTAAGTGATCCTTGGGGATTGTGTCACTATTTAGAGTGATCCATGGGGATTGTGTCACTATTTAGAGTGATCCTTGGGGATTGTGTCACTATTTAGAGTGATCCATGGGGATTGTGTCACTATTTAGAGTGATCCTTGGGTATTGTGTCACTGTTTAGAGTGATTCTTGGGGATTGTGTCACTATTTAGAGTGATCCTTGGGGATTGTGTCACTATTTATAGTGATCCTTGGGGATTGTCACTATTTCGAGTGATCCTTGGGTATTATGTCACTGTTTCGAGTGATTTTTGGGGATTGTGTCACTATTTAGACTGATCCTTGGGTATTGTGTCACTGTTTAGAGTGATCCTTGGGGATTGTGTCACTATTTCGAGTGATCCTTGTGCATTGAGTCACTATTTAGAGTGACCTTGGGGATTGTGTCATTATTTTGAGTGAACCTTGGGGATTGTGTCACTATTTAGAGTGATCCATGGGGATTGTGTCACTATTTAGAGTGATCCTTGGGTATTGTGTCACTGTTTAGAGTGATTCTTGGTGATTGTGTCACTATTCAGAGTGATCCTTGGGGATTGTGTCAGTATTTAGAGTGACCTTGCGGATTGTGTCACTATTTCGAGTGATCCTTGGGGATCGTGTCACTATTTAGAGTGATCCTTGGGTTTTGCGTCACTATTTCGAGTGATCCTTGGGGTTTGTGTCACTATTTAGAGTGATCCTTGGGGATTGTGACACTATTTAGAGTGATCGTTGTGCATTGAGTCACTATGTAGAGTGACCTTGGAGATTGTGTCACTATTTTGAGTGATCCTTGGGGAATGTGTCACTATTTAAAGTGTTCCTTGGGGAATGTGGCAGCATTTAGAGTGATCCTTGGGGATTGAGTCACTATTTAGAGTGATCCTTGGGGATTGTGTCACTATTTAGAGAGATCCTTGGGGATTGTGTCACTATTTAGAGTGATCCTTGGGGATTGTGTCACTATTTTGAGTGATCCTTGGGGATTGTGTCACTATTTAGAGTAATCCGTGGGGATTGTGTCAGTATTTAGAATGATCCATGGGGATTGCGTCACTGTTTAGAGTGATTCTTGGGGATTGTGTCAGTATTTAGAGAGATTCTTGGGGATTGTGTCAGTATTTAGAGTGATCCTTGGGGATTGTGTCACTATTTAGAGAGATCCTTGGGGATTGTGTAACTATTTAGAGTGATCCTTGGGGATTGTGTAACTATTTAGAGTGATCCTTGGGGATTGTGTAACTATTTAGAGTGATCCTTGGGGATTGTGTCACGATTTAGAGTGATCCTTGTGGATTGTGTCACTATTTAGAGAGATCCTTGCTCCTGTGTCACTATCTACAGTGGTCCTTGGGGATTGTGTCACTATTTAGATTCATCCTTGTGCATTGTGTCACTATTTAGAGTGATCCTTGGGGATTGTCACTATTTGGAGTGACCCTTGGGGATTGTGTCACTATTTAGAGTGATCCTTGGGGATTGTCTCACTATTTAGAGTGATCCTTGGGGATTGTGTAACTATTTAGAGAGATCCTTGTGGATTGTGTCACTATTTAGAGAGATCCTTGGGGATTGTGTCACTATTTAGAGTGATCCTTGGGGATTGTGTCACTATTTAGAGAGATCCCTGGGGATTGTGTCACTATTTAGAGTGATCCTTGGAGATTGTGTCAGTTTTTTGAGAGATCCATGGGGATTGTGTCACTGTTTAGAGTGATCCTTGGGGATTGTGTCACTATTTAGAGTGATCCGTGGGGATTGTGTCACTATTTCGAGTGATCCATGGGGATTGTGTCACTATTTAGAGTGATTCTTGGAGATTGTGTCAGTATTTAGAGAGATTCTTGGGGATTGTGTCAGTATTTAGAGTGATCCTTGGGGATTGTGTCACTATTTCGAATGATCCTTGGGGATTGTGTCACTATTTAGAGTGATCCTTGGGGATTGTGTCACTATTTAGAGTGATCCTTGGGGACTGTGTCACTATTTAGAGTGATCCTTGGGGATTGTATCACTATTTAGAGTGATCCTTGGGTATTGTGTCACTGTTTAGAGTGATCCTTGGGGATTGTGTAACTATTTAGAGTGATCATTGGGGATTGTGTCACTATTTAGAGTGATCCATGGGGATTGTGTCACTATTTAGAGTGTTCCTTGGGGATTGTATCACTATTTAGAGGGATTCTTGGGGATTGAGTCACTATTTAGAGTGATCCTTGGGGATTGTGTCACTATTTAGGGTGATTCTTGGGGATTGTGACACTATTTAGAGTGATCCTTGGGGATTGTGTCACCTTTTAGTGTGATCCTTGGGGATTGTGTCAATATTTAGAGTGATCCTTCGGGATTGTGTCACTATTTGGAGTTATCCTTGGGGATTGTGTCACTATGTAGAGTGATCATTGGGCATTGTGTCTCTATTTCGAGTGATCCGTGTGCATTGAGTCACTATTAAGAGTGACCTTGGGGATTGTGTCACTATTTAGAGTGATCCTTGGGGATTGTGTCACTATTTAGAGAGATCCTTGGGGATTGTGTCAGTATTTAGAGTGATCCTTGGGGATTGTGTCCCTATTTAGAGTGATCCTTGTGGGTTGTGTCACTACTTCGAGTGATCCTTGGGGATTGTGTCACTATTTAGAGAGTTCCTTGGGGATTGTGTCAATATTTACTGTGAAACTTCGGGATTGTGTCTCTATTTTGAGTGATCCTTGGGGATTGTGTCACTATTTAGAGTGATCCTTGGGGATTGTGTCACTATTTAGAGTGATCCTTGTGCATTGAGTCACTATTGAGAGTGACCTTGGGGATTGTGTCACTATTTTGAGTGATCCTTGGGGAATGTGTCACTATTTTGAGTGATCCTTGGGGAATGTGTCACTATTTTGAGTGATTCTTGGGGATTGTGTCACTATTTAGAGTGATCCTTGGGGATTATGTCACTATTTAGAGAAGATCCTTGGGGATTGTGTCACTATTTAGAGTGATCCTTGGGGATTGTGTCACTATTTTGAGTGATCCTTGCGGATTGTGTCACTAATTAGAGTGATCCTTGGGGATTGTGTCACTATTGAGAGTGATCCTTGGGGATTGTGTCACTATTTGTAGTGATCCTTGGGGATTGTGTCTCTATTTAAAGTGATCCTTGGGAACTGTGTCACTTTTTTGAGTGATCCTTGGGGATTGTCTCACCATTTAGAATGATCGTTGGGGATTGTGTAACTATTTAGAGTGATCCTTGGGAATTGTGTCACTATTTAGAGAGATCCTTGGGGATTGTGTTAATATTAAGAGTGATCCTTGGGGATTGTGCCACTATTTGGACTTATCCTTGGGGATTGTGTCACTGTTTAGGGAGATCCTTGGGGATTGTGTCAGTATTTAGTGTGACCCTTGGGGATTGTGTCACTATTTGGAGTGATCCTTGGGCATTGTGTCACTATTTTGAATGATCCTCGAGGATTCTGTCATGATTAAGAGTGATCCTTGGGCATTGTGTCAATATTTAGGGTGATCCTTGGAGATTGTGTCACTATTTGGAGTGATCCTTGTGGATTGTGTCACTATTTTGAGTGATCCTTGGGGATTGTGTCACTATTTAGAGTGATCCTTGGGGATTGTGTCACTATTTTGAGTAATCCTTGGGGATTGTGTCACTATTTTGAATGGTCCTTGGGGATTGTGTCACTATTTAGAGTGATCCTTGGGGATTGTGTCACTATTTAGAGAGATCCTTGGGGATTGTGTCAGTATTTAGAGTTTACCCTGGGAATTGTGTCATTATTTAGAGTGATCCTTGAGGATTGTGTCACTATTTCGAGTGTTCCTTGGGTATTGTGTCACTTGTTTGTGTGATCCTTGGCTATTCTTTCACTATTTAGAGTGATCCTTGGGGATTGTGTCACTATTTTGAGTTATCCTTGCGGATTGTGTCACTAATTAGAATGATCCTTGGGGATTGTGTCACTATTGAGAGTGATCCTTAGGAATTGTGTCACTATTTGTAGTGATCCTCGGGGATTGTGTCATTATTTAGAGCGATCCTTGTGGATTGTGTCACTATTTGGAGTGATCCTTGGGGATTGTGTCACTATTTAGAGTGATCCTTGGGGATTGTGTCACTATTTAGAGTGATCCTTGGGGATTGTGTCACTATTTAGAGTGATCCTTGGGGTCTGTGTCACTATTTAGAGTGATCCTTGGGGATTGTGTCACTATTTGGAGTGATTCTTGGGGATTGTGTAACTATTTAGAGTGATCCTTGGGGATTGTGTCACGATTTAGAGTGATCCTTGGGGATTGTGTCACTATTTAGAGAGATCCTTTGGCCTTTGTCACTATTTATAGTGATCCTTGGGGATTGTGTCACTATTTAGCGTGATCCTTGGGGATTGTATCACTATTTAGAGTCATCCTTGTGGATTGTGTCACTATTTAGAGTGATCCTTGGGGATTGTGTCACTATTTGGAGTGACCCTTGGGGATTGTGTCACTATTTAAAGTGTTCCTTGGGGAATGTGGCAGCATTTAGAGTGATCCTTGGGGATTGAGTCACTACTTAGAGTGATCCTTGGGGATTTTGTCACTATTTAGAGAGATCCTTGGGGATTGTGTCACTATTTAGAGTGATCCTTGGGGATTGTGTCACTATTTAGAGTGATCCTTGGGGATTGTGTCACTATTTAGAGTGATCCTTGGATATTGTGTCACTGTTTAGAGTGATTTTTGGGCATTGTTTCACTATTTTAAGTGATCCTTGGGGATTGTGTCACTATTTAGAGCGTTCCATGGGGATTGTGTCACTATTTAGAGTGATCCTTGGGTATTGTGTCACTGTTTAGAGTGATTCTTGGGGATTGTGTCACTATTTAGAGTGATCCTTGGGGATTGTGTCACTATTTATAGTGATCCTTGGGGATTGTCACTATTTCGAGTGATCCTTGGGTATTATGTCACTGTTTAGAGTGATTTTTGGGGATTGTGTCACTATTTAGACTGATCCTTGGGTATTGTGTCACTGTTTAGAGTGATTCTTGGGGATTGTGTCACTATTTATAGTGATCCTTGGGGATTGTGTCACTATTTCGAGTGACCCTTGTGCATTGAGTCACTATTTAGAGTGACCTTGGGCATTGTGTCATTATTTTGAGTGAACCTTGGGGATTGTGTCACTATTTAGAGTGATCCATTGGGATGGTGTCACTATTTAGAGTGATCCTTGGGTATTGTGTCACAGTTTAGAGTGATTCTTGGTGATTGTGTCACTATTCAGAGTGATCCTTGGGGATTGTGTCAGTATTTAGAGTGACCTTGGGGATTGTGTCACTATTTCGAGTGATCCTTGGGGATTGTGTCACTATTTAGAGTGATCCTTGGGTTTTGCGTCACTATTTCGAGTGATCATTGGGGTTTGTGTCACTATTTAGAGTGATCCTTGGGGATTGTGACACTATTTAGAGTGACCCTTGGGGATTGTGACACTATTTAGAGTGATCCTTGTGCATTGAGTCACTATGCAGAGTGACCTTGGGGATTGTGTCACTATTTTGAGTGATCCTTGGGGAATGTGTCACTATTTAAAGTGTTCCTTGGGGAATGTGGCAGCATTTAGAGTGATCCTTGGGGATTGAGTCACTATTTAGAGTGATTCTTGGGGATTGTGTCACTATTTAGAGAGATCCTTGGGGATTGTGTCACTATTTAGAGTGATCCTTGGGGTTTGTGTCACTATTTTGAGTGATCCTTGGGGATTGTGTCACTATTTAGAGTGATCCGTGGGGATTGTGTCAGTATTTAGAATGATCCATGGGGATTGTGTCACTGTTTAGAGTGATTCTTGGGGATTGTGTCAGTATTTAGAGAGATTCTTGGGGATTGTGTCAGTATTTAGAGTGATCCTTGGGGATTGTGTCACTATTTAGAGAGATCCTTGGGGATTGTGTAACTATTTAGAGTGATCCTTGGGGATTGTGTATCTATTTAGAGTGATCCTTGGGGATTGTGTCACGATTTAGAGTGATCCTTGTGGATTGTGTCACTATTTAGAGAGATCCTTGCAGCTGTGTCACTATCTATAGTGGTCCTTGGGGATTGTGTCACTATTTAGATTCATCCTTGTGGATTGTGTCACTATTTAGAGTGATCCTTGGGGATTGTCACTGTTTGGAGTGACCCTTGGGGATTGTGTCACTAATTAGAGTGATCCTTGGGGATTGTCTCACTATTTAGAGTGATCCTTGGGGATTGTGTAACTATTTAGAGAGATCCTTGTGGATTGTGTCACTATTTAGAGAGATCCTTGGGGATTGTGTCACTATTTAGAGTGATCCTTGGGGATTGTGTCACTATTTAGAGAGATCCTTGGGGATTGTGTCACTATTTAGAGTGATCCTTGGGGATTGTGTCAGTATTTTTTGAGATCCATGGGGATTGTGTCACTATTTAGAGTGATCCTTGGGTATTGTGTCACTATTTAGAGTGATCCTTGGGCATTGCGACATTATTTAGGGTGACCTTGGGGATTGTGTGACTATTTTGAGTGATCCTTGGGGATTGTATCACTATTTAGAGGGATTCTTGGGGATTGAGTGACTATTTAGAGTGATCCTTGGGGATTGTGTCACTATTTAGGGTGATCCTTGGGGATTGAGTCACTATTTTGAGTGATCCTTGGGGATTGTGTCACTATTTAGAGTGATCCTTGGGGATTGTGTCACTATTTAGAGTGATCCTTGGATATTGTGTCACTGTTTAGAGTGATTTTTGGGGATTGTTTCACTATTTTAAGTGATCCTTGGGGATTGTGTCACTATTTAGAGTGATCCTTGGGGATTGTGTCACTATTTCGAGTGATCCTTGTGCATTGAGTCACTATTTAGAGTGACCTTGGGGATTGTGTCACTATTTAGAGTGATCCATTGAGATTGTGTCACTATTTAGAGTGATCCCTGGGTATTGTGTCACTGTTTAGAGTGATTCTTGGTGATTGTGTCACTATTCAGAGTGATCCTTGGGGATTGTGTCAGTATTTAGAGTGACCTTGGGGATTGTGTCACTATTTCGAGTGATCCTTGGGGATTGTGTCACAATTAAGAGTGATCCTTGGGTTTTGCGTCAATATTTCGAGTGATCATTGGGGTTTGTGTCACTATTTAGAGTGATCCTTGGGGATTGTGACACTATTTAGAGTGACCCTTGGGGATTGTGACACTACTTCGAGTGATCCTTGTGCATTGAGTCACTATTTAGAGTGACCTTGGGGATTGTGTCACTATTTTGAGTTATCCTTGGGGAATGTGTCACTATTTAAAGTGTTCCTTGGGGAATGTGGCAGCATTTAGTGTGATCCTTGGGGATTGAGTCACTATTTAGAGTGATCCTTGGGGATTGTGTCACTATTTAGAGAGATCCTTGGGGATCGTGTCACTATTTAGAGTGATCCTTGGGGATTGTGTCATTATTTAGAGTGATCCTTGGGGATTGTGTCACTATTTAGAGTGATCCTTGGATATTGTGTCACTGTTTAGAGTGATTTTTGGGCATTGTTTCACTATTTTAAGTGATCCTTGGGGATTGTGTCACTATTTAGAGTGATCCATGGGGATTGTGTCACTATTTAGAGTGATCCTTGGGTATTGTGTCACTGTTTAGAGTGATTCTTGGGGATTGTGTCACTATTTAGAGTGATCCTTGGGGATTGTGTCACTATTTGTGGTGATCCTTGGGGATTGTCACTATTTCGAGTGATCCTTGGGTATTATGTCACTGTTAAGAGTGATTTTTGGGGTGTGTGTCACTATTTAGAGTGATCCTTGGGGATTGTGACACTATTTAGAGTGACCCTTGGGGATTGTGACACTATTTAGAGTGATCCTTGTGCATTGAGTCACTATGTAGAGTGACCTTGGAGATTGTGTCACTATTTTGAGTGATCCTTGGGGAATGTGTCACTATTTAAAGTGTTCCTTGGGGAATGTGGCAGCATTTAGAGTGATCCTTGGGGATTGAGTCACTATTTAGAGTGATCCTTGGGGATTGTGTCACTATTTAGAGTGATCCTTGGGGATTGTGTCACTATTTTGAGTGATCCTTGGGGATTGTGTCACTATTTAGAGTGATCCGTGGGGATTGTGTCAGTATTTAGAATGATCCATGGGGATTGTGTCACTGTTTAGAGTGATTCTTGGGGATTGTGTCAGTATTTAGAGAGATTCTTGGGGATTGTGTCAGTATTTAGAGTGATCCTTGGGGATTGTGTCACTATTTAGAGAGATCCTTGGGGATTGTGTAACTATTTAGAGTGATCCTTGGGGATTGTGTAACTATTTAGAGTGATCCTTGGGGATTGTGTAACTATTTAGAGTGATCCTTGGGGATTGTGTCACGATTTAGAGTCATCCTTGTGGATTGTGTCACTATTTAGAGAGATCCTTGCACCTGTGTCACTATCTATAGTGGTCCTTGGGGATTGTGTCACTATTTAGATTCATCCTTGTGGATTGTGTCACTATTTAGAGTGATCCTTGGGGACTGTCACTATTTGGAGTGACCCTTGGGGATTGTGTCACTATTTAGAGTGATCCTTGGGGATTGTCTCACTATTTAGAGTGATCCTTGGGGATTGTGTAACTATTTAGAGAGATCCTTGTGGATTCTGTCACTATTTAGAGAGATCCTTGGGGATTGTGTCACTATTTAGAGTGATCCTTGGGGATTGTGTAACTATTTAGAGAGATCCTTGTGGATTGTGTCACTATTTAGAGAGATCCTTGGGGATTGTGTCACTATTTCGAGTGATCCTTGTGCATTGAGTCACTATTTAGAGTGACCTTGGGGATTGTGTCACTATTTAGAGTGATCCATTGAGATTGTGTCACTATTTAGAGTGATCCCTGGGTATTGTGTCACTGTTTAGAGTGATTCTTGGTGATTGTGTCACTATTCAGAGTGATCCTTGGGGATTGTGTCAGTATTTAGAGTGACCTTGGGGATTGTGTCACTATTTCGAGTGATCCTTGGGGATTGTGTCACAATTAAGAGTGATCCTTGGGTTTTGCGTCAATATTTCGAGTGATCATTGGGGTTTGTGTCACTATTTAGAGTGATCCTTGGGGATTGTGACACTATTTAGAGTGACCCTTGGGGATTGTGACACTACTTCGAGTGATCCTTGTGCATTGAGTCACTATTTAGAGTGACCTTGGGGATTGTGTCACTATTTTGAGTTATCCTTGGGGAATGTGTCACTATTTAAAGTGTTCCTTGGGGAATGTGGCAGCATTTAGTGTGATCCTTGGGGATTGAGTCACTATTTAGAGTGATCCTTGGGGATTGTGTCACTATTTAGAGAGATCCTTGGGGATCGTGTCACTATTTAGAGTGATCCTTGGGGATTGTGTCATTATTTAGAGTGATCCTTGGGGATTGTGTCACTATTTAGAGTGATCCTTGGATATTGTGTCACTGTTTAGAGTGATTTTTGGGCATTGTTTCACTATTTTAAGTGATCCTTGGGGATTGTGTCACTATTTAGAGTGATCCATGGGGATTGTGTCACTATTTAGAGTGATCCTTGGGTATTGTGTCACTGTTTAGAGTGATTCTTGGGGATTGTGTCACTATTTAGAGTGATCCTTGGGGATTGTGTCACTATTTGTGGTGATCCTTGGGGATTGTCACTATTTCGAGTGATCCTTGGGTATTATGTCACTGTTAAGAGTGATTTTTGGGGTGTGTGTCACTATTTAGAGTGATCCTTGGGGATTGTGACACTATTTAGAGTGACCCTTGGGGATTGTGACACTATTTAGAGTGATCCTTGTGCATTGAGTCACTATGTAGAGTGACCTTGGAGATTGTGTCACTATTTTGAGTGATCCTTGGGGAATGTGTCACTATTTAAAGTGTTCCTTGGGGAATGTGGCAGCATTTAGAGTGATCCTTGGGGATTGAGTCACTATTTAGAGTGATCCTTGGGGATTGTGTCACTATTTAGAGTGATCCTTGGGGATTGTGTCACTATTTTGAGTGATCCTTGGGGATTGTGTCACTATTTAGAGTGATCCGTGGGGATTGTGTCAGTATTTAGAATGATCCATGGGGATTGTGTCACTGTTTAGAGTGATTCTTGGGGATTGTGTCAGTATTTAGAGAGATTCTTGGGGATTGTGTCAGTATTTAGAGTGATCCTTGGGGATTGTGTCACTATTTAGAGAGATCCTTGGGGATTGTGTAACTATTTAGAGTGATCCTTGGGGATTGTGTAACTATTTAGAGTGATCCTTGGGGATTGTGTAACTATTTAGAGTGATCCTTGGGGATTGTGTCACGATTTAGAGTCATCCTTGTGGATTGTGTCACTATTTAGAGAGATCCTTGCACCTGTGTCACTATCTATAGTGGTCCTTGGGGATTGTGTCACTATTTAGATTCATCCTTGTGGATTGTGTCACTATTTAGAGTGATCCTTGGGGACTGTCACTATTTGGAGTGACCCTTGGGGATTGTGTCACTATTTAGAGTGATCCTTGGGGATTGTCTCACTATTTAGAGTGATCCTTGGGGATTGTGTAACTATTTAGAGAGATCCTTGTGGATTCTGTCACTATTTAGAGAGATCCTTGGGGATTGTGTCACTATTTAGAGTGATCCTTGGGGATTGTGTAACTATTTAGAGAGATCCTTGTGGATTGTGTCACTATTTAGAGAGATCCTTGGGGATTGTGTCACTATTTAGAGTGATCCTTGGGGATTGTGTCACTATTTAGAGAGATCCTTGGGGATTGTGTCACTATTTAGAGTGATCCTTGGGGATTGTGTCAGTATTTTGAGAGATCCATGGGGATTGTGTCACTGTTTAGAGTGATCCTTGGGGATTGTGTCACTATTTAGAGTGATCCGTGGGGATTGTGTCACTATTTCGAGTGATCCATGGGGATTGTGTCACTATTTAGAGTGATTCTTGGATATTGTGTCAGTATTTAGAGAGATTCTTGGGGATTGTGTCAGTATTTAGAGTGATCCTTGGGGATTGTGTCACTATTTCGAATGATCCTTGGGGATTGTGTCACTATTTATAGTGATCCTTGGGGATTGTGTCACTATTTAGAGTGATCCATGGGGATTGTGTCACTATTTAGAGTGATCCTTGGGTATTGTGTCACTGTTTAGAGTGATCCTTGGGGATTGTGTCACTATTTAGAGTGATCCTTGGGGATTGTGTCACTATTTAGAGAGATCCTTGGGGATTGTGTAATTATTTAGAGTGATCATTGGGGATTGTGTCACTATTTAGAGTGATCCATGCTGATTGTGTCACTATTTAGAGTGATCCTTGGGGATTGTATCACTATTTAGAGGGATTGTTGGGGATTGCGTCACTATTTAGAGTGATCCTTGGGGATTGTGTCACTATTTAGGGTGATTCTTGGGGATTGTGACACTATTTAGAGTGATCCTTGGGGATTGTGTCACCTTTTAGTGTGATCCTTGGGGATTGTGTCAATATTTAGAGTGATCCTTGGGGATTGTGTCACTATTTGGAGTTATCCTTGGGGATTGTGTCACTATGTAGAGTGATCATTGGGCATTGTGTCTATACTTAGGGTGATCCTTGGGAATTGTGTCACTATTTGGAGTGATCCTTGGGGATTGTGTCACTATTTAGAGTGATCCTTGGGGATTGTGTCACTATTTTGAGTGATCCTTAGGGATTGTGTCACTATTTTGAGTGATCCGTGCGGATTGTGTCAGTATTTAGAATGATCCATGGGGATTGTGTCACTGTTTAGAGTGATTCTTGGGGATTGTGTCAATATTTAGAGAGATTCTTGGGGATTGTGTCAGTATTTAGAGTGATCCTTGGGGATTGTGTCACTATTTAGGGAGATCCTTGCACCTGTGTCACTATCTATAGTGGTCCTTGGGATTGTGTCACTATTTAGATTCATCCTTGTGGATTGTGTCACTATTTAGAGTGATCCTTGGGGATTGTGTCACTATTTAGAGAGATCCTTGGGGATTGTGTCACTATTTAGGGAGATCCTTGGGGATTGTGTAACTATTTAGAGTGATCCTTGTGGATTGTGTCACTATTTAGAGAGATCCTTGCACCTGTGTCACTATCTATAGTGGTCCTTGGGATTGTGTAACTATTTAGAGTGATCCTTGGGGATTGTGTCACGATTTAGAGTGATCCTTGTGGATTGTGTCACTATTTAGAGAGATCCTTGCACCTGTGTCACTATCTATAGTGGTCCTTGGGATTGTGTAACTATTTAGAGAGATCCTTGGGGATTGTGTAATTATTTAGAGTGATCATTGGGGATTGTGTCACTATTTAGAGTCATCCTTGGGGATTGTCACTATTTGGAGTGACCCTTGGGGATTGTGTCACTATTTAGAGTGATCCTTGGGGATTGTGTCACTATTTAGAGAGATCCTTGGGGATTGTGTCACTATTTAGGGAGATCCTTGGGGATTGTGTAACTATTTAGAGTGATCCTTGGGGATTGTGTCACGATTTAGAGTGATCCTTGTGGATTGTGTCACTATTTAGAGAGATCCTTGCACCTGTGTCACTATCTATAGTGGTCCTTGGGATTGTGTCACTATTTAGATTCATCCTTGTGGATTGTGTCACTATTTAGAGTGATCCTTGGGGATTGTGTCACTATTTAGAGAGATCCTTGGGGATTGTGTAATTATTTAGAGTGATCATTGGGGATTGTGTCACTATTTAGAGTGATCCATGCTGATTGTGTCACTATTTAGAGTGATCCTTGGGGATTGTCACTATTTGGAGTGACCCTTGGGGATTGTGTCACTATTTAGAGTGATCCTTGGGGATTGTGTCACTATTTAGAGAGATCCTTGGGGATTGTGTCACTATTTAGAGTGATCCTTGGGGATTGTGTCAGTATTTTGAGAGATCCATGGGGATTGTGTCACTGTTTAGAATGATCCTTGGGGATTGTGTCACTATTTAGAGTGATCCGTGGGGATTGTGTCACTATTTCGAGTGATCCATGGGGATTGTGTCACTATTTAGAGTGATTCTTGGAGATTGTGTCAGTATTTAGAGAGATTCTTGGGGATTGTGTCAGTATTTAGAGTGATCCTTGGGGATTGTGTCACTATTTCGAATGATCCTTGGGGATTGTGTCACTATTTATAGTGATCCTTGGGGGTTGTGTCACTATTTAGAGTGATCCTTGGGGACTGTGTCACTATTTAGAGTGATCCATGGGGATTGTGTCACTATTTAGAGTGATCCTTGGGTATTGTGTCACTGTTTAGAGTGATCCTTGTGGATTGTGTCACTATTTAGAGTGATCCTTGGGGATTGTGTCACTATTTAGAGAGATCCTTGGGGATTGTGTAACTATTTAGTGTGATCATTGGGGATTGTGTCACTATTTAGAGTGATCCATGCTGATTGTGTCACTATTTAGAGTGATCCTTGGGGATTGTATCACTATTTAGAGGGATTGTTGGGGATTGAGTCACTATTTAGAGTGATCCTTGGGGATTGTGTCACTATTTAGGGTGATTCTTGGGGATTGTGACACTATTTAGAGTGATCCTTGGGGATTGTGTCGCCTTTTAGTGTGATCCTTGGGGATTGTGTCAATATTTAGAGTGATCCTTGGGGATTGTGTCACTATTTGGAGTTATCCTTGGGGATTGTGTCACTATGTAGAGTGATCATTGGGCATTGTGTCTATACTTAGGGTGATCCTTGGGGATTGTGTCACTATTTGGAGTGATCCTTGGGGATTGTGTCACTATTTAGAGTGATCCTTGGGGATTGTGTCTCTATTTCGAGTGATCCGTGTGCATTGAGTCACTATTAAGAGTGACCTTGGGGCTTGTGTCACTATTTAGAGTGATCCTTGGGGATTGTGTCACTATTTAGAGAGATCCTTGGGGATTGTGTCAGTATTTAGAGTGATCCTTGGGGATTGTGTCCCTATTTAGAGTGATCCTTGTGCGTTGTGTCACTACTTAGAGTGATCCTTGGGGATTGTGTCACTATTTAGAACATAGAACATAGAACAGTACAGCACAGAACAGGCCCTTCGGCCCACGATGTTGTGCCGAGCTTTATCTGAAACCAAGATCAAGCTATCCCACTCCCTATCATCCTGGTGTGCTCCATGTGCCTATCCAATAACCGCTTAAATGTTTCTAAAGTGTCTGACTCCACTATCACTGCAGGCAGTCCATTCCACACCCCAACCACTCTCTGCGTAAAGAACCTACCTCTGATATCCGTCCTGTATCTCCCACCACGAACCCTATAGTTATGCCCCCTTGTAATAGCTCCATCCACCCGAGGAAATAGTCTTTGAACGTTCACTCTATCTATCCCCTTCATCATTTTATACACCTCTATTAAGTCTCCCCTCAGCCTCCTCCGCTCCAGAGAGAACAGCCCTAGCTCCCTCAACCTTTCCTCATATGACCTACCCTCCAAACCAGGCAGCATCCTGGTAAATCTCCTCTGCACTCCTTCCAGCGCTTCCACATCCTTCCTATAGTGAGGTGACCAGAACTGCACACAATATTCCAAATGTGGTCTCACCAAGGTCCTGTACAGTTGCAGCATAACCCCACGGCTCTTAAACTCCAACCCCCTGTTAATAAAAGCTAACACACTATAGGCCTTCTTCACAGCTCTATCCACTTGACTGGCAACCTTTAGAGATCTGTGGATATGGACCCCAACATCTCTCTGTTCCTCCACAGTCTTCAGAACCCTACCTTTCACCCTGTAATCCACATTTAAATTTGTCCTACCAAAATGAATCACCTCACATTTATCAGGGTTAAACTCCATTTGCCATTTTTCAGCCCAGCTTTGCATCCTATCTATGTCTCTTTGCAGCCTACAACAGCCCTCCACCTCATCCACTACTCCACCAATCTTGGTGTCATCAGCAAATTTACTGATCCACCCTTCAGCCCTCTCCTCTAAGTCATTAATAAAAATCACAAACAGCAGAGGACCAAGCACTGATCCCTGCGGCACACCGCTAGCAACCTGCCTCCAATCCGAAAATTTTCCATCGACCACCACCCTCTGTCTTCGGTCAGACAGCCAGTTACCTATCCAATCGGCCAACTTTCCCTCTATCCCACACCTCCTCACTTTCATCATAAGCCGACCATGGTGGACCTTATCAAACGCCTTACTAAAATCCATGTATATGACATCAACTGCCCTACCTTCATCAACACACTTAGTTACCTCCTCAAAAAATTCTATCAAATTTGTGAGGCACGACTTGCCCTTCACGAATCCGTGCTGACTATCTCGGATTAATCCGCATCTTTCTAAATGGTCGTAAATCCCATCCCTAAGGACCCTTTCCTTCAATTTATCAACCACCGAAGTAAGACTAACCGGTCTATAATTACCAGGGTCATTTCTATTCCCTTTCTTAAACAGAGGAACAACATTCGCCATTCTCCAATCCTCTGGCACCATCCCCGTGGACAGCGAGGACCCAAAGATCAAAGCCAAAGGCTCTGCAATCTCATCCCTTGCCTCCCAAAGAATCCTAGGATACATTTCATCAGGCCCAGGGGACTTATCGACCTTCAGTTTATTCAAAACTGCCAGGACATCCTCCCTCCGAACATCTATTTCCTCCAGCCTATTAGCCTGTAACACCTTCTCTTCCTCAAAAACATGGCCCCTCTCCTTGGTGAACACTGAAGAAAAGTATTCATTCATCACCTCGCCTATCTCTACTGACTCCATACACAAGTTCCCACTACTGTCCTTGACCGGCCCTAACCTCACCCTGGTCATTCTTTTATTCCTCACATAAGAGTAAAAAGCCTTGGGGTTTTCCTTGATCCGACCCGCCAAGGACTTCTCATGTCCCCTCCTAGCTCTGCTAAGCCCCTTTTTCAGCTCATTCCTTGCTAACTTGTAACCCTCAATCAAGCCATCTGAACCTTGTTTCCTCATCCCTACATAAGCTTCCCTCTTTAGAGAGTTCCTTGGGGATTGTGTCAATATTTACTGTGATCCTTCGGGATTGTGTCTCTATTTTGAGTGATCCTTGGGGATTGTGTCACTATTTAGAGTGATCCTTGGGGATTGTGTCACTATTTAGAGTGATCCTTGTGCATTGAGTCACTATTAAGAGTGACCTTGGGGATTGTGTCACTATTTTGAGTGATCCTTGGGGAATGTGTCACTATTTTGAGTGATCCTTGGGGAATGTGTCACTATTTTTAGTGATCCTTGGGGATTGTGTCACTATTTAGAGTGATCCTTGGGGATTGTGTCACTATTTAGAGAAGATCCTTGGGGATTGTGTCACTATTTAGAGTGATCCTTGGGGATTGTGTCACTATTTTGAGTTATCCTTGCGGATTGTGTCACTAATTAGAGTGATCCTTGGGGATTGTGTCACTATTGAGAGTGATCCTTGGGGATTGTGTCACTATTTGTAGTGATCCTTGGGGATTGTGTCACTATTTAAAGTGATCCTTGGGAACTGTGTCACTTTTTAGTGTGATCCTTGGGGATTGTCTCACCATTTAGAGTGATCGTTGGGGATTGTGTAACTATTTAGAGTGATCCTTGGGAATTGTGTCACTATTTAGAGAGATCCTTGGGGATTGTATTAATATTTAGAGTGATCCTTGGGGATTGTGCCACTATTTGGACTTATCCTTGGGGATTGTGTCACTGTTTAGGGAGATCCTTGGGGATTGTGTCAGTATTTAGTGTGACCCTTGGGGATTGTGTCACTATTTGGAGTGATCCTTGGGCATTGTGTCACTATTTTGAATGATCCTCGAGGATTCTGTCATGATTTAGAGTGATCCTTGGGCATTGTGTCAATATTTAGGGTGATCCTTGGAGATTGTGTCACTATTTGGAGTGATCCTTGTGGATTGTGTCACTATTTTGAGTGATCCTTGGGGATTGTGTCACTATTTAGAGTGATCCTTGGGGATTCTGTCACTATTTTGAGTAATCCTTGGGGATTGTGTCACTATTTTGAGTGATCCTTGGGGATTGTGTCACTACTTAGAGTGATCCTTGGGGATTGTGTCACTATTTAGAGTGATCCTTGGGGATTGTGTCACTATTTAGAGTGATCCTTGGGGATTGTGTCACTATTTAGAGTGATCCTTGGGGATTGTGTCACTATTTAGAGAGATCCTTGGGGATTGTGTCACTATTTAGAGAGATCCTTGGGGATTGTGTCAGTATTTAGAGTGATCCCTGGGGATTGTGTCATTATTTAGTTGATCCTTGAGGATTGTGTCACTATTTCGAGTGTTCCTTGGGTATTGTGTCACTTGTTTGTGTGATCCTTGGCTATTCTTTCACTATTTCGAGTGATCCTTGGGGATTGTGTCACTATTTTGAGTTATCCTTGCGGATTGTGTCACTAATTAGAGTGATCCTTGGGGATTGTGTCACTATTTGTAGTGATCCTCGGGGATTGTGTCATTATTTAGAGTGATCCTTGTGGATTGTGTCACTATTTGGAGTGATCCTTGGGGATTGTGTCTCTATTTAGAGTGATCCTTGGGGATTGTGTCACTATTTAGAGTGATCCGTGGGGATTGTCTCACGATTTAGAGTGATCCTTGGGGTCTGTGTCACTATTTAGAGTGATCCTTGGGAATTGTGTCACTATTTAGAGTGATTCTTGGGGATTGTGTAACTATTTAGAGTGATCCTTGGGGATTGTGTCACGATTTAGAGTGATCCTTGGGGATTGTGTCACTATTTAGAGAGATCCTTTGGCCTTTGTCACTATTTATAGTGATCCTTGGGGATTGTGTCACTATTTAGCGTGATCCTTGGGGATTGTATCACTATTTAGAGTCATCCTTGTGGATTGTGTCACTATTTAGAGTCATCCTTGGGGATTGTGTCACTATTTGGAGTGACCCTTGGGGATTGTGTCACTATTTGGAGTGACCCTTGGGGATTTTGTCAGTATTAAGAACATAGAACATAGAACATAGAAAGCCACAGCACAAACAGGCCCTTCGGCCCACAAGTTGCGCCGATCACATCCCCACCTCTAGGCCTATCTATAGCCCTCAATCCCATTAAATCCCATGTACTCATCCAGAAGTCTCTTAAAAGACCCCAACGAGTTTGCCTCCACCACCACCGACGTCAGCCGATTCCACTCACCCACCACCCTCTGAGTGAAAAACTTACCCCTGACATCCTACCTGATGGTAGGGTTCTGAAGATTGTAGAGGAACAGAGAGATCTTGCGGTCCATTTCCACAGATCTCTAAACGTTGCCACTCAATTGAATTGAGCCGTGAAGAAGGCCTATAGTGTGTTAGCTTTTATTAACAGGGGGTTGGAGTTTAAGAGCCGTGGGGTTATGCTGCAACTGTACAGGACCTCGGTGAGACCACATTTGGAATATTGTGTGCAGTTCTGGTCACCTCACTATAAAAGGATGTGGAAGCGCTGGAACGAGTGCAGAGGAGATTTACCAGGATGCTGCCTGGTTTGGAGGGTAGGTCTTAAGAGGAAAGGTTGAGGGAGCGAGGGCTATTCTCTCTGGAGCGGCGGAGGCTGAGGGGAGACTTAATAGAGGTTTATAAAATGATGAAGGGGATAGATAGGGTGAACGTTCAAAGACTATTTCCTCGAGTGGATGGAGCTATTACAAGGGGGCATAACTATAGGGTTCGTGGTGGGAGATATAGGAAGGATATCAGAGATAGGTTCTTTACGCAGAGAGTGGTTGGGGTGTGGAATGGACTGCCTGCAGTGATAGTGGAGTCAGACACTTTAGGAACATTTAAGCGGTTATTGGATAGGCACATGGAGCACACCAGGATGATAGGGAATGGGATAGCTTGATCTTGGTTTCACATAAAGCTCGGCACAACATCGTGGGCCGAAGGGCCTGTTCTGTGCTGTACTGTTCTATGTCCTATAAAACTCCAATGCCCTCGACAAATGCAGCAAAACATCCCTATTTCTCTCCTCAAATCCTCTCGCTGTGAAGGCCAACATCCCATTTGCCTTTGTTACTGCCTGCTGTGCCTGTTTGCTTACTTTCAGTGACTGATGCATGAGGACACCAAGGCCTCGCTGAGTATCCAGCTCTCAATTTACATCCGTTCAAGTAATAACCTGTGTTCTTATTATTGCTGCCAATGTGGATCACCTCACACTGAGTCACATTATACTGCATCTTCCATGCAGATGCCCACACACACATCCTCTCCAAATCACGCTGAAGCATCTCTCCATCCTGCCCATTTTAACCTTCCACACCACTTTATTTTCATACTCTGATTTTTTTCCCTTCTTCATTAATGCCTTTCTTGAATTGGGATAAGGAACCTCAATCACATCCTCCCATAGGTTGGATTTATAAACAGCGACTCTGTAACTGGGGGTGAATCCGTCCTGTTGTGTTTTACCCTTTCATCAATTCACATCTACTCTTTTGTTTTCTATCTGGCTGCTAACACGTTGCGTTTGGCGTGTCTGTGGGATCCTGCTGTGCAGGATGGCCAGCAGGATTTCTGACATGACTCTGGAACGTTAATGTTCCCCTC
This sequence comes from Mustelus asterias, assembly GCF_964213995.1. Lineage (NCBI taxonomy): Eukaryota > Metazoa > Chordata > Chondrichthyes > Carcharhiniformes > Triakidae > Mustelus > Mustelus asterias. The sequence continues at coordinate 840,556 of NW_027590090.1, read as the reverse complement.
AAATCCACCCTAAATCCACTGCTCCTGGATATTGACCCCTCTGCTAAGAGGAAAAAGTTTCTTCGTAACTCTCCTATCTTTGTCCCTCATTATTGTGTAACCACAATGACGTCCACGCTCCACGTTCACTGTTCTGAAGAAAACAACCCCAGCCTCACCATCCTGTCTTCACTGCAGAAACACTCCAGCCCAGGAAACATCCCGGTGAATCCCTCTCCCGTCCCTCGCTGGGAAATCACATCCTTCTTCTAGTGAGGCCACCGGAACTCCTCACTGTCCTCCAGCTGAGGCTCAATGAGGGCTTTATACAGCTCCATCACAACCTCCCTGCTCCTATCTCCTACACCTCGGCTAATAAAGACAACTGTCATGTCTGCCTTCTTAACCATCACAGCATCAGAGGTTAACCACAGGATTGGAAAGCAGCAGATGGTTTCTGTTATTATTGTGTTTAAATCAGGAAAGAAACAACATTCCAAAGATCAATGGTCCAGTCTCAACATCAACAGTCTGAACATGAAGAATTGAACCAACTCCAAAAGAGTCAAACAAATCAAGTAACACAGGCTGTGATAAAGAGAGCTCAGCACATATTCACTGGGAGGTTGAGTTCTTCGTATAAAAGTCCGTTCCCTGGGGGGGTTCGACCTCTTTGTTCGACTGGAACATAAAACGCCGGCCGCACTCTACAGCGGGCAGCGTCGGGAGCGGGCAGTGGACTGAGTGGGAAGCAGAGTGAGAGCTGGAAGGGCTTTGGCTCGCAGGGCTTAGGCGGAAGCGGGCGACACAGGACAGGTTAAAATTCATTCTGTTACCCTTCAATTTTGAATCCTTGTTCTTTCCCAGTGCACTCTGAGGAAGGGGAAAAAGGGTTCAGTGTTCCATTGGAGCAATTCTTTTTCTTTGTAGCAGTAAGTTATATGGAGGGGATGGAAGTGAAGGCAGTGCAATGTTCCTCCTGCAGAATGTTTGAGGTGAGGGACACCGTCAGTGTCCCTGCTGATTACACCTGTGGGAGGTGCACCCATCTGCAGCTCCTCCAAGACCGCGTTAGGGAGCTGGAGTTGGATGAGCATAGGGTCATCAGGGAGGCAGAGAGGGCCATAGACACAAGCTTCAGGGATATAGTTGCTCCAGGGAATGAAAATAGATGGGTGACAGTGAGAGGGGCTGGGAGGAAGCAGTCGGTGCGGGGATCCCCTGTGGTCGTTCCCCTTAGCAACAAGTATTCCACTTTGGATACAGGTGAGGGGGGCGACCTACCAGTGGTGAGCCGCAGTGACCAGATCGCCAGCGCTGAGTCCGTCCCTGTGGCTCAGAAGGGAAAGGGGGAGAGCGGTAGAGCTATAGTTATTGGGGCCTCGTTTGTTCGAGGGATAGATAGGAGGTTCTGTGGCAACAAGAGTGACTCACGGATGGTATGTTGCCTCCCGGATGCCAGGGTCCGTGACATCTCCGACCGTGTCTTCAGGATTCCAAAGGGGGAGGGGGAACAGTCACAAGTCGTGGTGCACGTCGACACCAAAGACATCGGTAAGAGAGGGGACGGGGACTTAAAACAGGAATTCAGGGAGCTTGGGTGGAAGCTGAGAGCCAGGACAAAACAGGTTGTCATCTCTGGTATGTTGCCGGTGCCACGGGATAGCGAGTTGAGGAACAGGGAGAGAGTGTAGTTAAACACATGGATGCAGGGTGGTGTAGGAGGGAGGGTTTCAGCTATGTGGATAATTGGAACACTTTCTGGGGAAGGTGGGACCTGTACCAACAGGACGGGGTGCACCTGAACCAGAGGGGGACCAATATCCTGGGAGGGACATTTGCTACGGCTCTTCGGGGGGGGGGTTTAAACTAATTTTTCAGGGGGATGGGAAAAGGAGTTGTAGTCCAGAGGTCAGTGAGTGCATAAGAACATAAGAAATAGGAGCAGGAGTAGGCCATCTAGCCCCTCGAGCCTGCCCCGCCATTCAATAAGATCATGGCTGATCTGACGTGGATCAGTACCACTTACCCGCCTGATCCCCATAACCCTTAATTCCCTTACCGATCAGGAATCCATCCATCCGCGCTTTAAACATATTCAGCGAGGTAGCCTCCACCACCTCAGTGGGCAGAGAATTCCAGAGATTCACCACCCTCTGGGAGAAGAAGTTCCTCCTCAACTCTGTCTTAAACCGACCCCCCTTTATTTTGAGGCTGTGTCCTCTAGTTTTAACTTCCTTACTAAGTGGAAAGAATCTCTCCGCCTCCACCCTATCCAGCCCCCGCATTATCTTATAAGTCTCCATAAGATCCCCCCTCATCCTTCTAAACTCCAACGAGTACAAACCCAATCTCCTCAGCCTCTCCTCATAATCCAAACCCCTCATCTCCGGTATCAACCTGGTGAACCTTCTCTGCACTCCCTCCAATGCCAATATATCCTTCCTCATATAAGGGGACCAATACTGCACACAGTATTCCAGCTGCGGCCTCACCAATGCCCTGTACAGGTGCATCAAGACATCCCTGCTTTTATATTCTATCCCCCTCGCAATATAGGCCAACATCCCATTTGCCTTCTTGATCACCTGTTGTACCTGCAGACTGGGCTTTTGCGTCTCATGCACAAGGACCCCCAGGTCCCTTTGCACGGTAGCATGTTTTAATTTGTTTCCATTGAGATAGTAATCCCATTTGTTATTATTTCCTCCAAAGTGTATAACCTCGCATTTATCAACGTTATACTCCATTTGCCATATCCTCGCCCACTCACTCAGCCTGTCCAAATCTCTCTGCAGATCTTCTCCGTCCTCCACACGATTCACTTTTCCACTTATCTTTGTGTCGTCTGCAAACTTCGTTACCCTACACTCCGTCCCCTCCTCCAGATCATCTATATAAATGGTAAACAGTTGCGGCCCGAGTACCGATCCCTGCGGCACGCCACTAGTTACCTTCCTCCAACCGGAAAAACACCCATTTATTCCGACTCTTTGCTTCCTGTCGGATAGCCAGTCCCCAATCCACTTTAACACAGTGCAGTGAGGTACTGGGAAGGGTATCATGGTCAAAGGTGGGTCCCAGCAGACAAGAAGGTGGGTTGAAGTGTGTCTACTTCAATGCAAGGAGCATCCGAAATAAGGTAGGTGAACTTGGGGCGTGGATTGGTACTTGGGACTACGATGTTGTGGCCATTACGGAGACATGGGTAGAACAAGGACAGGAATGGTTGTTGGAAGTTCCGGGGTATAGATGTTTCAGTAAGTGTAGGGTAGCTGGTAAAAGAGGTGGAGGAGTGGCACTGTTAATCAAGGAGAGTGTAACGGCTGCAGAAAGGCATTTTGAAGGGGATCTGCCTACAAAGGTAATATGGGCTGAGGTTAGGAATAGGAAAGGAGCGGTCACGTTGTTAGGAGTTTACTATAGGCCCCCAAATAGTAATAGAGATGTGGAGCAAGAAATTGCGAAGCAGATTATGGATAGGAGTGGGGGTCACAGGGTAGTTGTCATGGGGGACTTTAACCTTCCAAATATTGATTGGAACCTTTATAGGTCGAATAGTTTGGATGGGGCAGTTTTTGTGCAGTGTGTGCAGGAGGGGTTCCTGACACAATATGTGGATAGGCCGACAAGCGGTGGGGCCACATTGGATTTGGTACTGGGAAATGAACCGGGACAAGTGTTGGTTTGGTTGTGGGAGAGCACTTTGGATATCGTGACCACAATTCCGTGTCTTTTGTTATTGCAATGGAGATGGTGAGGGCCGTACGGAAGGGCATTGTTTACAATTGGGGGAGAGGTAATTATGATCCAATCAGGCGGGAATTAGGAAGCATAGGATGGGAACAAAAATTGTCAGGCAAAGGCACTAATGATAAGTGGAACTTTTTCAAGGAACAAATACTGCGTGTCCTTGATAGGTATGTCCCTGCCAGGCAGAGAGGAAATGGCCGAGTGAGGGAACCATGGTTCACAGAAGAGGTGGAATGTCTTGTCAAGAGGAAGAAGGAAGCGTATGTTAGGTTGAGAAAACAAGGTTCAGTTGGCTCGATGGAGGGTTACAAGTTAGCAAGAAATGAGCTGAAAAAGGGGCTTAGGAGAGCTAGGAGGGGGCATGAGAAGTCCGTGGTGGGTCGGATCAAGGAAAACCCCAAGGCTTTTTACTCTTATGTGAGGAATAAAAGAATGACCAGGGTGAGGTTGGGGCCGGTCAAGGACGGTCGTGGGAATTTGTGCATGGAGTCAGAAGAGATAGGAGAGGTGATGAATGAATACTTTTCTTCGATGTTCACCAAGGAGAGGGGCCATGTTTTTGAGGAAGAGAGGGTGTCACAGGCTGATAGGCTGGAGGAAGTAGATGTTTGGAGGGAAGATGTACTAGCAATTTTGAATAAACTGAAAGTTGATAAGTCCCCTGGGCCTGATGAAATATATCCTAGGATTCTTTGGGAGGCAAGGGATGAGATAGCAGAGCCCTTGGCATTGATCTTTGGGTCCTCACTGTCCACGGGGGTGGTGCCAGAGGACTGGAGAATGGCGAATGTTGTTCCTCTTTTTTAGAAAGGGAATAGAAATGACCCTGGTAATTATAGACCGGTTAGTCTTACTTTGGTGGTCGGTAAGTTGATGGAAAAGGTCCTTAGGGATAGGATTTACGACCATTTAGAAAGATGCAGCTTAATCCGGGATAGTCAGCATGGATTTGTGAAGGGCAAGTCTTGCCTCACAAATTTGATAGAATTTTTTGAGGAGGTAACTAAGTGTGTTGATGAAGGTAGTGCAGTTGATGTCATATCCATGGATTTGAGTAAGGCTTTTGATAAAGTCCTCCACGGTCGGCTGATGAAGAAAGTAAGGATGTGTGGGATAGAGGGAAGTTTGGCCGATTGGATAGGTAACTGGCTATCTCACAGAAGACAGAGGGTGGTGGTGGTTGGAAAATTTTCGGACTGGAAACCGGTGACCAGCGGAGTGCCACAGGGATCAGTGCTTGGTCCTCTGCTATTTGTAATTTTTATAACTGACTTGGAGGAGGGGGCTGAAGGGTGGATCAGTAAATTTGCTGATGACACCAAGATTGGTGGAGTAGTGGATGAGTTCTATGTTCTAAGATCATTCTTGACAGATTTAGTTGAATTATTTGAGTAATAATCTGGAATAATCGATGAGATTAATATGATTCATGTCAGACACCTTGAGTTTCTAAATTTCTGAAGTAAGTTAACACTTAACAGAGTGGTGAGTAATCTCAGAGCAAGTGGAGTAAGAGGACAAGCACCAGAGTGGACAACAAGTTGGCTCCAAAGACAGAACACAGTGAATCGGAGTTAATGGGATTTACTCTGATTGCTGCTGTGGCTGAATGGAGTTTTAACTTTTAATATCCTGAAAGATCTTCAATCCAACAAACCTGGCTTCTTGGTTAAAGTTGTTTTTTTCACTATGTTGAATTTCCTTGTGGTCAGCGGCCTGGAATTTGACAAAGGACAGGAGGTGTCACATTCAACAGCTTGTCCCTGGCAGGGATGAGGTCTGATGTGGAGATGCCGGCGTTGGACTGGGGTAAACACAGTAAGACGTTTAACAACACCAGGTTAAAGTCCAACAGGGATGAGGTCTGTACAGACTTCTGGGAGACACTCTTCCTCATATGACCATTGGAATGCAAACAATATGCACTGAGATGATGAGGCCTCAAGTGACCAATGATGCTATTCTGGTTGGATATGATTGGCCTAATCGAACGATGCAATTGGGGTTCAGATTAATGAATGGGCTGGTTACCAAGGAACGTTTGGAATTTGAACTCTGCTAACACAAATAGCCTGTTCAGAAAGGCAGTGTGAAGAACCCAGGAACCAAGCTCACAAGGAGAGACAACATCTGGAAGGAGCAGAGAACAAGTGACTGATTCTATTTAACAACAAAATCCTGACCAGGTTTTAATTCCAAGTGGAAATCAACCTTAAGTTAGGTTAAGTAACAGATAATGAGAATTTGGTTTATGTATTGCAAGTATTTGCTGTTGTTTAAGTAGCTATAGAATAAAGGACATTGTGTTTAAGTATTTAAAGTCGACTTTATGTCTTTATTCGCGACAGAGGGTAAAACACACAGGTTTGGACAACACTGGAAGGTGAGAAGTGGTTTTCCACAAGGATCAGCGCTGGGATCAATGTCTTTCACTATTTACATCAACAATATGGGATCAGGAAACACAATTATAACTTCAATATTTATGAAATAATCCAAATTGAGAATGAGAATAACCATCGTGGAAGAATGCAACTAAATACAATAACACAACAATAATAAATTATAAGCATGTAAATTGGATATTCGAATTGGAAATAAATTCCATGAAACTCAGTCATCAGAACATTATGTTTCCGAACCATATAGAAATCAAAAGTGTCTGCATTATTTCCAGGAGTTTAAGGATTCAGGGATCAAATTGACAGAAAGTTTGAGGCAGCAACACAGCTTCAAAGGAACCATATCAATCAGGAAAGAAAATCAGTGGAGTTCATTTCTAGATTCATACAAATGTGGACAACTTACAATTGTTTTTGGAAAAAGCAGAGAATTCTGCTGGGTTTTTGTGTTGTTTAAATGTCAGGAATTAGCTGACGCTTGTTCCTTTTCAATAGAAGACAGAGCTATCGAGACATTTCACATCATTCACTGACAAAGAAACATGAAAAACTAAAACTAAATCAAACTTCTCCTGTTTTTAAACTCTTCCAAAATCAAAGATGGAGGCAGCTCCATGAGATGGAGATTTCACTCACAATGTACAAGATTTCACTCAACCCAATAGTTTCATTGATCAGTGTGCCCTTGAGTTCCTTACGGAAGTATTTCTATTCATGAAAACGATTAAAATGGATGAGCATAAATTGCAAAATTCCATGAATCAAAAATCTGGAACTACTTAATTTCCAAAATAATATTCCATCCCTCAATCTACTGCAGCTCAACAACAATGGGACTTCTCAGAAAATTCAGACCCTGCAGCAGATCCAAACACATCACCTCTTAGTGGGAGAGAGGGGATGAGGGAGAGAGGGAGGGGGCCAGGGAGGGAGAGAGGGCGCGAGGGAGGGAGAGAGGGGGCGAGGGTGGGAAGAAAAAGGGCAAGGCTGGGACAGTCGGGGCGACTAAGGGAGAGTCACAGAGTTGAAGAGGTTTACAGCATGGAACCAGGCCTTTCGGACCAACTTGTCCATGCCGCCCTTCTTTTTAAACCCCGAGATCTCTTTGTTCTGTCACTCTATCCAACGCTCTGCCATTCACTGAATAAGTCCTGCCCTGGTACAATCTACCAAAATGCATCACCTTACATTGATCTAAATTCAACTCCATCTGCGATTTGTCAGCTCACTGGCCCAATTGACCAAGATCCCGTTGCATTTCGAGGTAACCTTCTTCACTGTCCACTATGCCACCAATCTTGGTGTCATCTGCAAACTTACTAACCATGCCTCCCTATCTTCTCATCTAAATCGTTAATATAAATGACAAATAACAGTGGACCCAGCACCAATCCCCGAGGCACTCCGCTGGTCACAGGCCTCCAGTGTGAAAACCAAACCTTTACAGCCACCCTCTGTCTTCTGTCAGCAAGCCAATTTTGTTTCCATTCAGCTACCTCAGACTGGATCCCGTGAGATTTAACATTACTCAACAACTTACCATGAGGTACCTTGTCAAAGGCCTTGCTAAAGTCCATGTAGACAACATCAACTGTACTGCCCTCATCTACCTCCTTGGTTACCCTTTCAAAAAACTCAATCAAATTTATGAGACATGATTTTCCACTCACAAAGCCATGCTGACTGTTCCTAATCAGTCCATGCGTCTCTAAATGCCTATAGATCCTGTCTCTCAAAATACCTTCCAAAAACTGACCCACCACAGATGTGAGGCTCACCGGCCTGTAGCACCCAGGCTTTTCCCTGCAGCCCTTTTTAAACAAAGGCACAACATTTGCCACCCTCCAATCTTCAGGCATCTCACATGTGATTATCAATGATTCAAATGTCTCTGCTCGGGGAACCGCAATTTCCTCCCTAGCCTCCCACAACGTCCTGGGATATACCTCATCAGGGAATTTATCGACCTTGATGTGCTTTAAGACTTCCAGCACCTCCTTCTCCGTTATAGGTACATTCCTCAAGACATCACTATTTATTTCCCCAAGCTCCCTCACATCCATACTTTTCTCAACAGTGAATAATGATGAGGAATATTCATTTAGGATCTCCCCAACTCTTGTGGATCCGGACATAGATGACCCTGTTGACCTTAGTGAGACACAACTCTCTCCCTAGTTACTCTTTTGGTCTTTATGTATTTGTAGAAGCTCTTTGGATTCTCCTTTGACTTGTCTGCCAAAACAATCTTGTGTACCCTTTTTGCCCCCCTGATTTCTCTCAACTCTACTCCTAAACCCCTATTCTCTTCAAGGGATTCACTCGATCAAGCTGCCTATGCATGTCATGGTCTCCTTCTTCTTCTTGACCAGGACCTCAAGAACCCCAGTCATCCAGGGTTCCCTACTTCTACCAGCCTTGCCCTTCACTCCAAGTGGAATGTGCTTACCCTGAACCCTGGTTAAAACACTTTTGAAAGCCTGCCACTTATCAGGCATCCCTTTGCCGTCCCACAGACTCCCCCAATTCACTTTTGAAAGTTCCTGCCTGATACCATCAAAATTGGCCTTGCCCCAATTTAGAATTTTAAACTTTGGGCCAGACCTTTCATTCCCCATAGCTATCTTAAAACTAATGGAATTATGGTCACTGGTCCCAAAGTGATCCCTCACTAACACTTCTGTCACCTGCTTTTCCTTATTTCCCAAGGGATGAGGGAGGGAGAGAGGGAGAGCTGGGGAGAGGGATTGACAGTTGTGGAGACAGGTGTTTGTGGAATCCAGGGGAGTTAACAGAACGCAACTGGGGAGAATACAGGTCAGTTTTAATTTAATCTGAATCAATGAAGTGTTAACAGCCTTATGGGCAGTTTTGAAGACAGTCACAATCGATATACAGTCCACAGTGAGATTGGTAACACATCCCTTTTCTCTCTCCACTCCCTCATGTTGTGGGGACTCGCTGCAAGTATTTTACTGGTTTTCATGGCTTTCAGAATTTCTGTAATCGAGGAACACAACCAACAGTGTGTGTGACAGAGAGAGTTTGAGAGATTTAGAGAGAGAGAGAAAGAGAGAGGGAGAGATTGAGAGAGACTCAGAGAGTGGGTGAGAATTCTGCAGTATTTCATGCTTCTCGCTGGGACGGAGATGGACAAATTGAGCAAGTGAGGAACAGAGAGAGTCACAGAGAGACGGGGAGATATTCACCAATTTAAACATTATTGTGGATTTGCAATGGACAGCAGGCTGTTTGAGATTCAGAAACAAGTATATTAAGCTGGAACATTACGGCAAATTGGCACTTATTAAAACATGAACACAAAGAAAACACTCAGACACAGAGAGGCACACACAGACACAGGCATGCAAACATGTAGGCAGAGACACAAAGAGTGACTGATTAACACTTAGATTTCTAACAATAAATGCCCTGATTAAACTGTCACTGGATGGTGGGGTTAACCCAGCAAACCCACACAGCTGGGTCAGAATCAGAACTCACCTTCTGCACTCACTGAAACGCTCCTGTATCACCTGCCTTATTGCAATGGGATGCCGCGTTTGGGAGCAGGACAGGGACATGGGGTGTGGACAACTGCACATGGGGAGGATAAGGACGAGGAATCTATCAGAGAATCCACACAAACCAGGGAGAAACAAACAAGGAAACACATGCTGAAACTGAGAGATTGCTGTGTGGAAAGATTTAGAAATTGTTGGGAACATTGACCCAGTGAAATGTTGCCAATGTGATCAGAATAGATATGGTAAAATCTTTCTGCAGCATTAAGGCACGCAGTGTACTGAGTGGAACAATATTGTAGCATTCCAAAATAAACTCCATTGGGCTTTGTACTGTCTGAATGCACCTGCTATTGGTCTGTGGTTCTGCAATTTCCTCACTGACAAAAACAGGAATACAGTCTGTATAAATGATTCGAGCTTTCAACATGAGGTGCGCTTTGGATGTCAAGGAGAATATAGGACAGGAGAAGGCAAGGAAGGGAAGCTTCTGTTAGATTCTGAAATCACCCACACAGCACAAGATAGGCAGACAATCACACTCACAGCCACAGACTCACGCTCAGACTGTGCTGCAGGCAAAGATTATGAAGGGAAATTGCCAAAAGCATTTGATGGGGACAGTGTAGAGGAAGCTTTACTCTGTATCTAACCCCGTGCTGTATCTGTCCTGGGTGTGTTTGATGGGGGACAATGTAGAGGAAGCTTTACTCTGCATCTAACCCCGTGCTGTATCTGTCCTGGGAGTGTTTGATGGGGACAGTGTAGAGGGAGCTTTACTCTGCATCTAACCCCGTGCTGTACCTGTCCTGGGAGTGTTTGATGGGGACAGTGTAGAGGGAGCTTTACTCTGTATCTAACCCCGTGCTGTACCTGTCCTGGGAATGTTTGATGGGGACAGTGCAGAGGGAGCTTTACTCTGTATCTAACTCCGTGCTGTACCTGTCCTGGGAGTGTTTGATGGGGACAGTGTAGAGAGAGGTTTACTCTGTATCTAACCCCGTGCTGCACCTGTCCTGGGAGTGTTTAATGGGGGACAGTGTAGAGGGAGCTTTACTCTGTATCTAACCCCGTGCTGTACCTGTCCTGGGAGTGTTTAATGGGGACAGTGCAGAGAGAGGTTTACTCTGTATCTAACCCCGTGCTGCACCTGTCCTGGGAGTGTTTAATGGGGGACAGTGTAGAGGGAGCTTTACTCTGTATCTAACCCCGTGCTGTACCTGTCCTGGGAGTGTTTGAAGGGGACAGTGTAGAGGAAGCTTTACTCTGTATCTAACCCCGTGCCTTACCTGTCCTGGGAGTGTTTGATGGGGGACAGTGTAGAGGGAGCTTTACTCTGTATCTAACCCCGTGCTGTACCTGTCCTGGGAGTGTTTAATGGGGGACAGTGTAGAGGGAGCTTTACTCTGTATCTAACCCCGTGCTGTACCTGTCCTGGGAGTGTTTGAAGGGGACAGTGTAGAGGAAGCTTTACTCTGTATCTAACCCCGTGCTGTACCTGTCCTGGGAGTGTTTGAAGGGGACAGTGTAGAGGAAGCTTTACTCTGTATCTAACCCCGTGCTGTATCTGTCCTGGGAGTGTTTGATGGGGGACAGTGTAGAGGGAGCTTTACTCTGTATCTAACCCCGTGCTGTACCTGTCCTGGGAGTGTTTGATGGGGACAGTGTAGATGGAGCTTTACTCTGCATCTAACCCTGTGCTGTATCTGTCCTGGGAGTGTTTGATGGGGACAATGTAGAGGAAGCTTTACTCTGTATCTAACCCCGTGCTGTATCTGTCCTGGGAGTGTTTGATGGGGGACAGTGTAGAGGGAGCTTTACTCTGCATCTAACCCCGTGCTGTATCTGTCCTGGGAGTGTTTGATGGGGGACAGTGTAGAAGCAGCTTTATTCTGTACCTAAACCCATGCTGTACCTGTCCTGGGAGTGTTTGATGGGGACAGTATAGAGGGAGCTTTACTCTGCATCTAACCCTGTGCTGTATCTGTCCTGGGAGTGTTTGATGGGGACAGTGTAGAGGGAGCTTTACTCTGCATCTAACCCTGTGCTGTATCTGTCCTGGGAGTGTTTGATGGGGACAATGTAGAGGAAGCTTTACTCTGCATCTAACCCTGTGCTGTATCTGTCCTGGGAGTGTTTGATGGGGACAATGTAGAGGAAGCTTTACTCTGCATCTAACCCTGTGCTGTATCTGTCCTGGGAGTGTTTGATGGGGACAGTGTAGAGGGAGCTTTACTCTGTATCTAACCCTGTGCTGTATCTGTCCTGGGGGTGTTTGATGGGGACAGGGTAGAGGGAGCTTTACTCTGCATCTAACCCTGTGCTGTATCTGTCCTGGGAGTGTTTGATGGGGGACAGTGTAGAGGAAGCTTTACTCTGTATCTAACCCTGTGCTGTATCTGTCCTGGGAGTGTTTAATGGGGGACAGTGTAGAGGGAGCTTTACTCTGTATCTAACCCCGTGCTGTACCTGTCCTGGGAGTGTTTGAAGGGGACAGTGTAGAGGAAGCTTTACTCTGTATCTAACCCCGTGCTGTACCTGTCCTGGGAGTGTTTGAAGGGGACAGTGTAGAGGAAGCTTTACTCTGTATCTAACCCCGTGCTGTACCTGTCCTGGGAGTGTTTGAAGGGGACAGTGTAGAGGAAGCTTTACTCTGTATCTAACCCCGTGCTGTATCTGTCCTGGGAGTGTTTGATGGGGGACAGTGTAGAGGGAGCTTTACTCTGTATCTAACCCCGTGCTGTACCTGTCCTGGGAGTGTTTGATGGGGACAGTGTAGATGGAGCTTTACTCTGCATCTAACCCTGTGCTGTATCTGTCCTGGGAGTGTTTGATGGGGACAATGTAGAGGAAGCTTTACTCTGTATCTAACCCCGTGCTGTATCTGTCCTGGGAGTGTTTGATGGGGGACAGTGTAGAGGGAGCTTTACTCTGTATCTAACCCCGTGCTGTATCTGTCCTGGGAGTGTTTGATGGGGGACAGTGTAGAAGCAGCTTTATTCTGTACCTAAACCCATGCTGTACCTGTCCTGGGAGTGTTTGATGGGGACAGTATAGAGGGAGCTTTACTCTGCATCTAACCCTGTGCTGTATCTGTCCTGGGAGTGTTTGATGGGGACAGTGTAGAGGGAGCTTTACTCTGCATCTAACCCTGTGCTGTATCTGTCCTGGGAGTGTTTGATGGGGACAATGTAGAGGAAGCTTTACTCTGCATCTAACCCTGTGCTGTATCTGTCCTGGGAGTGTTTGATGGGGACAATGTAGAGGAAGCTTTACTCTGCATCTAACCCTGTGCTGTATCTGTCCTGGGAGTGTTTGATGGGGACAGTGTAGAGGGAGCTTTACTCTGTATCTAACCCTGTGCTGTATCTGTCCTGGGAGTGTTTGATGGGGACAGGGTAGAGGGAGCTTTACTCTGCATCTAACCCTGTGCTGTATCTGTCCTGGGAGTGTTTGATGGGGGACAGTGTAGAGGAAGCTTTACTCTGTATCTAACCCTGTGCTGTATCTGTCCTGGGAGTGTTTGATGGGGACAATGTAGAGGAAGCTTTACTCTGCATCTAACCCCGTGCTGTATCTGTCCTGGGAGTGTTTGATGGGGGACAGTGTAGAAGCAGCTTTATTCTGTACCTAAACCCATGCTGTATCTGTCCTGGGAGTGTTTGATGGGGACAGTGTAGATGGAGCTTTACTCTGTACCTAACCCCGTGCTGCACCTGTCCTGAGATTGTTTGATGGGGGACAGTGTAGAGGGAGCCTTACTCTGTATCTAACCCCGTGCTGTACCTGTCCTGGGAGTGTTTGATGGGGACAGTGTGGATGGAGCTTTACTTTGTGCCTAAACGCGTGCTGTACCTCTCCTGAGAATGTTTGATGGGGGACAGTGTAGAGGGAGCCTTACTCTGTATCTAACCCCGTGCTGTACCTGTCCAGGGTGTGCTTGATGGGGACAGTGTAGAGGGAGCTTTACTCTGCATCAAACCCCGTGCTGTACCTGTCCTGGGAGTGTTTGATGGGGACAGTGTAGAGGGAGCTTTACTCTGTATCTATCCTCATGCTGTAGCTGTCCTGGGAGTATTTGATGGGGGGCAATGTAGAGGGAGCTTTGCTCTATACCGATCCCCATGCTGTACCTGTCAGGGAATGGTGGCTGATCAAAGAGGGCCTGGTGGACTGAAGTGCATTTGCTTCAATGCGAAAAGTTTTGCAGGTGAGACAGATGAACTTAGAGCTTGGATTATTATTTGGAACTTTGATGTTGTTGCCATTCCAGAGACTTGGTTAAGGGAAGGACAGGATTGACGATTTGACATTCGCGGATACAGATGCTTAAGGCTGGACAGAGGGGCATGTAAAAGGGGTGGTGGAGTTGCACTACTGGTTAGAACAAAGAACAGTACAGCACAGGAAACAGGCCCTTCGGACCTCCAAGCCTGTGCCGCTCCTTGGTCCAACTGGACCAATCGTTTGTATCCCTCCATTCCCAGGCTGCTCATGTGACTATCCAGGTAAGTCTTAAACGATGTCAGCGTGCCTGCCTCCACCACCCTACTTGGCAGCGCATTCCAGGCCCCCACCACCCTCTGTGTAAAAAACGTCCCTCTGATGTCTGAGTCATACTTCGCCCCTCTCAGCTTGAGCCCGTGACCCCTCGTGATCGTCACCTCCGACCTGGGAAAAAGCTTAAGGGGAATGTCGCAGCTGTAGTGCAGGAGGACAACTCGGAGTGCTCAGACAGCGAAACAATGTGGGAAGAGCTCAGGAATAGGAAGAGTGTAATTACAATGTTGGGAGTTTCCTACACGCCCCCCAAGGGCCTGCGGGAGATAGAGGAACAGATATGGAGGCAGATTTCGGCAAGGTGTAAAAGTAACAGGGTTGTTGTGATGGGTGATTTTAACTTCACCTGTATTACCATGACTCACTTCGTCCTGGGGTAATGGGGCAGAGTTTGTAAGGACCATCTAGGAGGGCTTCATCAAACAGTATGTAGATAGTCCAACTAGAGAAGGGGCCATACTGGACCTGCTATTGGGGAATGAGTCCAGCCAGGTGGTCGAGGGTTCAGCAGGGGAGCAGATCAGGAACAGTGACCACAACAGTAAGCTTCAAGGTACTGATGGATAGAGATAAGTGTAGTCCTCAAGTGAAGATGCTAAATTGGAAGAAGTCTAATTACAACAGTGTTTGGCAGGAACTGAAGGATGTAGATTGGGGGCAGATGTTTGAGGGCAAATCAACGTCTGGCATTTCGGGAGATCGAATGTAAAGGGGAGCTATACAATAAATGGCAGAACCATCAGGAGTCTCGACACACAGAGGGACCTGGGTGGACAAGTCCACAGATCCTTAAAGGTGGCAGCACAGGTGGAGAGGGTGGTCAAGAAGGTATATCGCATGCTTCCCTTTATTGGACGGGGCATAGAATGTAAAAGTTGGCATATGATGTTGCAGCTGTATAGAACGTTGGTTCGGCCACATTTGGAATACTGCGTCCAGTTCTGGTCGCCACACTACCAGAAGGACGTGGAGGCTTTGGAGAGAGTACAGAGAGTACTCGGATGTTGCCTGGTATGGAGGGTCTTAGCTATGAGGAGAGATTGGGTAAACTGGGGTTGTTCTCCCTGGAAAGACAGAGGATGAGGGGCGACCTAATAGAGGTGTATGAAATTACGAAGGGCATTGATAGGGTGAACAGTGGGAAGCTTTTTCCCAGGTTGGTGGTGACGAACACAAGGGGTCACGGGTTCAAGGTGAGGGGGGCAAGGTTCAACACAGATGTCAGGGGGACGTATTTTACACAGAGGGTGGTGGGGGCCTGGAAAGCACTGCCAAGCAAGGTGATTGAGGCAGACACACTGGGATTATTTAAGACTTATCTAGATAGCCACATGAACAGACTGGGAATAGAGGGATGCAACCGAATGGTCTAGTTGGGCACATGAGCGGCGCAGGCTTGGAGGGCCGAAGGGCCTGTTCCTGTGCTGTTCTGTTCTTTGTTCTTTGTTCATGTGAGTGACATTGAAGTGTCAGTTGATAGGAATTGAGGACCGACACATTCCTGTAAAGATGAAGGATCAATATTGCACGTTTCGGGAACTTTCCGTAATGGGAGACATTCTGAGCCTCGTCAATGGGAAAAAGGAAGCATTTGTCAAGGTGAGGAGGCTGGAAACACACGGAGCAAATGTGGAATACAAGGAAAGCAGAAAGAAACTGAAGCAAGGAGTCAGGAGGGATTAAACGGATCATGAAAACTCATTGGCCTGCAGGATTCAGGAAAAACCCAAGGTTTATAGAATATATATATATATATATAAATCCATACGTGGAGCCGGACGAAATGGGTGAGGTGTTAAATGAATACTTTGCGTCAGTATTCACCAAAGAAAAGGGCTTGGTGGATGATGAGTCTGGGAAAGGGTGTGTCGGTAGTTGGAGTCATGTTGAGATCAAAAAGGAGGAAATATTGCAGGTCTTGAAAACATTCAGGTAGACAAGTCCCCAGGGCCTGATAGGATCTACCCCAGAATACTGAGAGAGGCAAGGGAGGAGGCTGGGGCCTTGAGAGAAATCTCTGTATCCTCACTGGCTGCAGGGGAAGTCCCAGAAAATTGGAGAAGAGCCAATGTTGTTCCTTTGTTTAAGAAGGGTAGCAAGGATAATCCAGGTAATTACAGTCAGATGACCATTATGTCAGTGGTAGAGAAATTATTGGAGAGGATTCTTCGAGACAGTTTTACTGCCAATTGGAAATAAGTGGACGTATGAGCGACGGGCAAGATGGCTTTCTGAAGGAAAGGTCGAGCCACAAGATCTTGATGGAGTTTTTCGAGCAAGTGACGAAGATGATAGATAAGGCAAAGGCAGTGGATGTTGTGGACATGGACTTCAGTCAAGGCTTTGACAAGATACCTCATGCTGGAATGGCAAAAAAATGGTGAAGTCACACGGAATCGGAGGAGAGCTGGCAAGATGGATACAGAATTGTCTTGGCCATAGAAGGCAGGGTGTAAGAGTAGGTGGTGGCTTTTCTGATTGGAAGGCTGTGACTAGCGGTGTTTCACAGTTCTGGGACCTTTGTTCTTCGTTGTTTATTGCAAATGATTTGGAGGAAAATGCAGCTGGTCTGATTGGTAAGTTCGCAGACGACGCAGAAATTGGTGGAGTTGCAGGAGTGAAGAGGATTGTCAGAGGATACAGCAGGATATAGACTGGTTGGAAACATTGGCGGAAAAATGGCAGATGGAGTTTCATCCACATAAATGTGAGGTGATGCAATTTGGAAGGTTTAATACATGTAGGAATTATACAGTTAACGAAATAACCATTGAGGAGTATTGACAGCAGAGAGACCTGGGCGTATATATCCCCCGATCAATGAACGTGGCAACACAGGTGGATAAGGTAGTCAAGAAGGCAGACGGCAAGCTCGCCTTCATCGGTCGGGGCATTGAGTTTACAAATTGGCAGGTCATGCTGCAGCTGTACAGAAACTTAGTTCGGTCACATTTAAAATATTGATGTAGAATTCTGGTTGCCACACCACAGAAGGGTGTGGATGCTGTGGAGAGGGTACAGAAGAGGTTTACCTGAATGTTGGCTGCTCTGGATGGTATTAGCTGTGAGGAGAGATTGGATGAACTCGGTTTGTTTTCACTGGAACAACGGAGGTTGAGGGGCGACCTGATAGAGGTTTACAAGATTATGAGTGTCATGGATCGAGTAGAGAGTCAGATGCCCTTTCTGAGGGTAGAGACGGCAAGTACGAGAGGACAGAGGTTTAAGGTGCATTCTTGTTTTTCCCCAGAGTAAAACAAATGCCAGTCAAGATGTTGGAATGCTCCTCCTGCAGGATGTGGGAGGTCAGGGAGACCTCCGGTATCCCTGACGACAGCACCTGCAAAAGATGCATTCAGCTGCAGCTGCTAGCAAAGCGGGAACTGGAGAAGGAGCTTGATGACCTCCATCTAATTCGGGAGAATGAGGAGTTTATAGACAGTAGCTTTAGGGAGATAGTTACACCTAAGCAGCAGAGCACAGGAAATTGGGTTACTGGAAGGAGAGGAAATGGCAGTGTGAAAGGACAGACAGAGCAGGGTTCCCCTGTGGCCAGACCCCTCCACAACAGGTATACTGAATTGGATACTGTTGTGGGAGATGCTTTACCTGGGACAAGCTGCGACAGCCGGAACTCTGATACTGAGTCTGGTTCTACAGCGCAAAAGGGTGGGATGAAGAAGAGGAGAGCAGTAGTGATAGGGGACTCGATGGTCAGAGGTACGGACAGGAGGTTCTGTGGTCGGGACAGAGACTCCCGCATGGTTTGTTGCCTCCCAGGTGCCAAGGTCAGGGATGTCTCTGATCGCGTGCACAGCGTTCTAAAGTGGGAAGGTGATCAGCCAGATGTCGTGGTACACGTCGGTACAAATGACGTGGGAAGGAAGAGTGAGGAGGTCCTAAAGAGTGAGTACAAAGAGCTTGGAAGGAAGTTAAAAATCAGGACCCTGAGGGTAGTAATCTCAGGATTGCTACCTGAGCCACTTGCCAGTGAGGGCAGGAGTAGGATGCTTGGGCGGATGAACACGTGGCTGAGGAACTGGTGCAGGGGGCAGGGTTTCCAATTCTTGGATCATTGGGACCTCTTCTGGGGCAGGTGGGACCTGTACAAGAGAGACGGGTTACACTTAAACTACAAGGGAACCAATATACTTGCAGGGAGATTTGCTAGTGTTATTGGGGAGCGTTTAAACTAGATTTGCAGGGGGATGGGAACCAGAGTGCCAGAGCAGATAGTGGAGCAGGGGTGAAAAGACAGGTTAGTTCAAGCAAAATCACAAATGGAAGAGTAGAGTGTGGTGGAAATAATATTTTGAGGTGTGTCTATTTCGATGCCAGGAGTATTGTGGGGAAGGCAGATGAGCTGAAGGCGTGGATAGACACGTGGAAATATGACATTTTAGCCATTAGTGAAACGTGGCTACAGGAGGGGCAGGACTGGCAGCTCAATGTTCCAGGGTTCCAATGTTTCAGGCGGGATAGAGGCAGAGGGATAAAAGGTGGGGGGGGGGGGGGGGGCGGCATTGTTCGTCAAGTGACACAATCCTCAAGGATCACCCTAAATAGTGACACAATCCCAAAGGATCACTCGAAATCGTGACACAATCCACAAGGATCGTTTTAAATAGTGACACAATCCACAACGATCACTCTAAATAGTGACACAATCCCCAAGGATCATTCCAAATAGTGACACAATCCCCAAGGATCACTCTAAATAGTGACACAATCCCCAAGGATCACTCACAATAGTGACACAATCCACAAGGATGACTCTAAATAGTGACACAATTCCCAAGGTTCACTCTAAATAGTGACACAATCACCAAGGATCACACTAAATAGTGACAAAATCCCCAAGGACCACTCTCAATAGTGTCACAATCCCCAATGATCACTCTAAATAATGACACAATCCCCAAGGATCGCACTAAATAGTGACACAATCCCCAAGGACCACTCTAAATAGTGTCACAATCCCCAAGGATCACTCTAAATAGTGACACAATCACCAAGGATCATTCTAAATAGTGACACAATCCCCAAGGATCACTCTAAATAGTGACACAATCCCCAAGGATCATTCTAAATAGTGACACAATCCCCAGGGATCATTCTAAATAATGACAAAATCCCCAAGGATCACTCTAAATAGTGACACAATCCTCAAGGATCACTCTCAATATTGAAACAGTCCCCAAGGATCACTCTAAATAGTTACACAATCCCCAAGGATCACTCTAAATAATGACACAATCCACAAGGATCACTCGAAATAGTGACACAAACCCCAAGGATCACTCTAAATAGTGACACAATCCCCAAGGATCACTCTAAATAGTGACACAAACCCAAAGGATCACTCTAAATAGTGACACAATCCCAAAGGATCACTCTAAATAGTGACACAAACCCCAAGGATCACTCTAAAGAGTGACACAATCCCCAAGGATCACTCTAAATAGTGACACAATCCCCAAGGATAACTCTAAATAGTGACACAATCCCCAAGGATCACTCTAAATAGTTACACAATCCGAAAGGATCACTCTAAATAGTGACACAAACCCCAAGGATCACTCTAAATAGTGACACAATCCCCAAGGATCACTCTAAATATTTACACAATCCCCAAGGATCACTCTAAATAGTGACACAATCCCCAAGGATCACTCTAAATAGTGACACAATCCCCAAGGATCACTCTAAATGGTGACACAATTCCCAAGGATTAATGTAAATTGTGACTCAATCCCCAAGGATCACTCTAAATAGTGACACAATCCCCAAGGATCACTCTAAATAGTGACACAATCCCCAAGGATCACTCTCACTAGAGACACAATCCCCAAGCATTACTCTAAATAGTGACACAATCCCCAAGGATCACTCTAAATAGTGACACAATCCCCAAGGATCACTCTAAATGGTGACACAATCCCCAAGGATCACTCTAAATAGTGACACAATCCCCAAGGATCACTCTAAATAGTGATACAATCCACAAGGATCACTCTAAATAGTGACACAACCCCAAGGATCACTCTCAATAGAGACACAATACCCAAGGATCACTCTAAATAGTGACTCAATCCCAAGGAACACTCTAAATAGTGACACAATCCCCAAGGATCACTCTAAATAGTGACACAATCCCCAAGGATCACTCTCAATAATGACACAATCCCCAAGGATCACTCTAAATAGTGACACAATCCCCAAGGATCACTCTAAATAATGACACAATGCACAAGGATCACTCTAAATAAAGACACAATCCCGAAGGATCACTCTAAATAATGACACAATCCACAAGGATCACTCTAAATAGTGACACAATCCCCAAGGATCACTCTCTATCGTTACACAATCCACAAGGATCACTCTAAATAGTGACACAATCCCCAGGGATCATTCTAAATAATGACAAAATCCCCAAGGATCACTCTCAATAGTGACACAATCCTCAAGGATCACTCTCAATATTGAAACAGTCCCCAAGGATCACGCAGAATAGTGACACAATCCCCAAGGATCACACGAAATACTAACACAATCCCCAAGGTTGACTCTAAATACAAACACAATGCCCAAGGATCACTCTAAATAGTGACACAATACCCAAGGATCACTCTAAATAGTGACACAAACCCCAAGGATCACACGAAATACTAACACAATTCCCAAGGATCACTCTAAATAATGACACAATCCCCAAGGATCACTCTAAATAGTGACACAATCCCCAAGGATCACTCTAAATAAGGACACAATCCACAAGGATCACTCTAAATATTTACACAATCCCCAAGGATCACTCTAAATAATGACACAATCCACAAGGATCACTCGAAATAGTGACACAAACCCCAAGGATCACTCTAAATAGTGACACAATCCCCAAGGATCACTCTAAATAGTGACACAATCCCCAAGGATCACTCTAAATAGTGACACAAACCCCAAGGATCACTCTAAATAGTTACACAATCCGAAAGGATCACTCTAAATAGTGACACAAACCCCAAGGATCACTCTAAATAGTGACACAATCCCCAAGGATCACTCTAAATATTTACACAATCCCAAAGGATCACTCGAAATAGTGACACAATCCCCAAGGATCACTCTAAATAGTGACACAATCCCCAAGGATCACTCTAAATGGTGACACAATTCCCAAGGATTAATCTAAATTGTGACTCAATCCCCAAGGATCACTCTAAATAGTGACACAATCCCCAAGGATCACTCTAAATAGTGACACAATCCCCAAGGATCACTCTCAATAGAGACACAATCCCCAAGCATTACTCTAAATAGTGACACAATCCCCAAGGATCACTCACAATAGTGACACAATCCACAAGGATGACTCTAAATAGTGACACAATTCCCAAGGTTCACTCTAAATAGTGACACAATCACCAAGGATCACACTAAATAGTGACAAAATCCCCAAGGACCACTCTAAATAGTGTCACAATCCCCAATGATCACTCTAAATAATGACACAATCCCCAAGGATCGCACTAAATAGTGACACAATCCCCAAGGACCACTCTAAATAGTGTCACAATCCCCAAGGATCACTCTAAATAGTGCCACAATCACCAAGGATCATTCTAAATAGTGACACAATCCCCAAGGATCACTCTAAATAGTGACACAATCCCCAAGGATCATTCTAAATAGTGACACAATCCCCAGGGATCATTCTAAATAATGACAAAATCCCCAAGGATCACTCTAAATAGTGACACAATCCTCAAGGATCACTCTCAATATTGAAACAGTCCCCAAGGATCACTCTAAATAGTGACACAATCCCCAAGGATCACACGAAATACTAACACAATCCCCAAGGTTGACTCTAAATACAAACACAATGCCCAAGGATCACTCTAAATAGTGACACAATACCCAAGGATCACTCTAAATAGTGACACAAACCCCGAGGATCACACGAAATACTAACACAATCCCCAAGGATCACTCTAAATAATGACACAATCCCCAAGGATCACTCTAAATAGTGACACAATCCCCAAGGATCACTCTAAATAAGGACACAATCCACAAGGATCACTCTAAATATTTACACAATCCCCAAGGATCACTCTAAATAATGACACAATCCACAAGGATCACTCGAAATAGTGACACAAACCCCAAGGATCACTCTAAATAGTGACACAATCCCCAAGGACCACTCTAAATAGTGACACAAACCCAAAGGATCACTCTAAATAGTGACACAATCCCAAAGGATCACTCTAAATAGTGACACAAACCCCAAGGATCACTCTAAAGAGTGACACAATCCCCAAGGATCACTCTAAATAGTGACACAATCCCCAAGGATAACTCTAAATAGTGACACAATCCCCAAGGATCACTCTAAATAGTTACACAATCCGAAAGGATCACTCTAAATAGTGACACAAACCCCAAGGATCACTCTAAATAGTGACACAATCCCCAAGGATCACTCTAAATATTTACACAATCCCCAAGGATCACTCTAAATAGTGACACAATCCCCAAGGATCACTCTAAATAGTGACACAATCCCCAAGGATCACTCTAAATAGTGACACAATCCCCAAGGATCACTCTAAATGGTGACACAATTCCCAAGGATTAATGTAAATTGTGACTCAATCCCCAAGGATCACTCTAAATAGTGACACAATCCCCAAGGATCACTCTAAATAATGACACAATCCACAAGGATCACTCTAAATAGTGACACAAACCCCAAGGATCACTCTAAATAGTGACACAATCCCCAAGGATCACTCTAAATATTTACACAATCCCCAAGGATCACTCTAA